>NC_084626.1:30313847-30426347 GCF_033978795.1 Nerophis ophidion
CCGCAGAGCTAACATGTCAAAAGTTTTGACCTACATTGAATTAGTTTTAGCGTCTTTGATGCACCACGTTGCATTTTTTTACCTAAAACTCGAGCTATTAAATGCACATATTTCGGTAGCTTTAAATAGAATGTATGGATTGTAGCACATGGAAGCAATACAAAATTGCTGAACAAACCAGCATGTGGCGCACATCAGAAAGTCATGCACCAGTGCAAGTGCAGCAGAAGGCAAATGGTCAGTTATGGGTGCTCTTAAATCATACTTAAATGTCTACTGAAACCCACTACTACCGACAACACAGTCGGATAGTTTATATATCAATGATGAAATATTAACATTGCAACACATGCCAATACGGCCTTTTTAGTTTACTAAATTACAATTTTAAATTTCCTGCGGAGTTTCTTGTTGAAAACGTCGCGGAATGATGACGCGTGACGTCTCGGGTTGTGGTGGAGATATTAGCCCCAGCATCACACACGGCTAAAAGTCGTCTCTTTTCATCGCATAATTACACAGTAATTAGGACATCTGTGTTGCTGAATCTTTTGCAAATTTTTTCAACTAATAATGAAGACTATAAAGAACAATGCTGTTGGTGGAAAGCGGTGGATTGCAGCTGCCTTTAGCACCGAAACACAGCCGGTGTTTCTTTGTTTGTTGGGAGGCTTTAACACAGAGCGGTCGGGCAAACATGTTTCTCTACGTCAACCAGCACGTTTTGGGATGGGAAATTTGTGATATTAAGGAAAGTTAGAGTGAAGGACAAAAAAGTCTCTTACCGGAGACTTCAGTGGATTATGCGACAGCTGGGATCTTGGCTCCTCCGAAACATTGGCGTTCACCGCAGCCATCCGACTTTCAGGTATGACTTTAGAATCTCACTAAAACACTATTAAAAGAATAAGCAGATAAGGGACCTTCCAGAATTATCCTAGTAAATATGTCTAATTACATCTGAAACGGTCCCACTGCCGCCGCCTGGAGACGGCATCTTTTTTTTTTTTTTTTGTGCTTCACTCTAACTTTCCTCATCCACAAATCTTTCATCCTCGCTCAAATTAATGGGGAAATTGTGGCTTTCCCGGTCCGAATAGCTCCTGCTGCTGGAGGCTCACATTATAAACAATGTGAGGATGTGAAGAGCCCTACAACCCGTGACATCACGCGCACATCGTCTGCTACTTCCGGTAAAGGCAAGGCTTTTTTATTAGCGACCAAAAGTTGCGAACTTTATCCTGGCTGTTCTCTACTAAATCCTTTCAGCAAAAATATGGCAATATCGCAAAAATGATCTAGTATGACACATAGAATGGACCTGCTATCCCCGTTTAAATAAGTAAATCTCATTTCAGTAGGCCTTTAAGTTGCATTGCAGCTAAAGCAAACAGAGAAGTAGACCAGAACGCGTCCAAACGGTCCCACTGCCGCAGCTTGGAGACGTCGCCTTTTTTTTTTGTCCTTCACTCTAACTTTCCTCATCCACAAATCTTTCATCCTTGCTCAAATTAATGGGGAAATTGTCGCTTTCCCGGTCCGAATAGCTCCTGCTGCTCGAGGCTCACATTATAAACAATGTGAGGATGTGAGTAGCCCCTACAACCCGTGACGTCAAGTGCACATCGTCTGCTAGTTCCGGTAAAGGCAAGGCTTTTTTATTAGCGACCAAAAGTTGCGAGGTTTATAGTCGATGTTCTCTACTAAATCCTTTCAGCAGAAATATAGCAATATCGCGAAATGATCAAGTATGACACATAGAATGGACCTGCTATCCCTGTTTAAATAAGAAAATCTCATTTCAGTCGGCCTTTAAGTTGCATTGCAGCTAAAGCAAACAGAGAAGTGAACCAGAACGCGTCCAAACGGTCCCACTGCCGCCGCCTGGAGGCGTCGCCTTTTTTTTTTTGTCCTTCACTCTAACTTTCCTAATCCACGAATCTTTCATCCTCGCTCAAATTAATGGGGAAATTGTCGCTTTCTCGGTCCGAATAGCTCCTGCTGCTGGAGGCTCACATTATAAACAATGTGAGGATGTGAGTAGCCCCTACAACCCGTGACGTCACACGCACATCGTCTGCTACTTCCGGTAAAGGCAAGGCTTTTTTATTAGCAACCAAAAGTTGCGAGCTTTATAGTCGATGTTCTCTGCTAAATCCTTTCAGCAAAAATATGGCAATATCGCAAAAATGATCAAGTATGACACATAGAATAGACCTGCTATCCCTGTTTAAATAAGTAAATCTCATTTCAGTAGGCCTTTAAGTTGCATTGCAGCTAAAGCAAACAGAGAAGTGGACCAGAACGCGTCCAAACGGTCCCACTGCCGCCGCCTGGAGGCGTCACCTTTTTTTTTTTTGTCCTTCACTCTAACTTTCCTAATCCACGAATCTTTCATCCTCGCTCAAATTAATGGGGAAATTGTCGCTTTCCCGGTCCGAATAGCTCCTGCTGCTCGAGGCTCACATTATAAACAATGTGAGGATGTGAGTAGCCCCTACAACCCGTGACGTCACGCGCACATCGTCTGCTACTTCCGGTAAAGGCCAGGCTTTTTTATTAGCGACCAAAAGTTGCGAGCTTTATAGTCGATGTTCTCTACTAAATCCTTTCAGCAAAAATATGACAATATCGCGAAATGATCAAGTATGACACATAGAATGGACCTCCTATCCCCATTTAAATAAGAAAATCTCATTTCAGTAGGCCTTTAAGTTGCATTGCAGCTAAAGCAAACAGAGAAGTGGACCAGAACGCGTCCAAACGGTCCCACTGCCGCCGCCTGGAGGCGTCGCCTTTTTTTTTTTTGTCCTTCACTCTAACTTTCCTAATCCACGAATCTTTCATCCTCGCTCAAATTAATGGGGAAATTGTCGCTTTCCCGGTCCGAATAGCTCCTGCTGCTCGAGGCTCACATTATAAACAATGTGAGGATGTGAGTAGCCCCTACAACCCGTGACGTCACGCGCACATCGTCTGCTACTTCCGGTAAAGGCCAGGCTTTTTTATTAGCGACCAAAAGTTGCGAGCTTTATAGTCGATGTTCTCTACTAAATCCTTTCAGCAAAAATATGACAATATCGCAAAATGATCAAGTATGACACATAGAATGGACCTCCTATCCCCATTTAAATAAGAAAATCTCATTTCAGTAGGCCTTTAAGTTGCATTGCAGCTAAAGCAAACAGAGAAGTGGACCAGAACGTGTCCAAACGGTCCCACTGCCGCCGCCTGGAGACGTCGCCTTTTTTTTTTTTGTCCTTCACTCTAACTTTCATCCTCGCTCAAATTAATGGGGAAATTGTCGCTTTCTCGGTCCGAATAGCTCCTGCTGCTGGAGGCTCACATTATAAACAATGTGAGGATGTGAGTAGCCCCTACAACCTGTGACGTCACGCGCACATCGTCTGCTACTTCCGGTAAAGGCAAGGCTTTTTTATTAGCGACCAAAAGTTGCGAGCTTTATAGTCGATGTTCTCTACTAAATCCTTTCAGCAAAAATATGGCAATATAGCAAAATGATCAAGCATGACACATAGAATGGACCTGCTATCCCCATTTAAATAAGTAAATCTAATTTCAGTAGGCCTTTAAGTTGCATTGCAGCTATAGCAAACAGAGAAGTGGACCAGAACGCGTCCAAACGGTCCCACTGCCGCCGCCTGGAGACGTCGCCTTTTTTTTTTTGTCCTTCACTCTAACTTTCATCCTTGCTCAAATTAATGGGGAAATTGTCGCTTTCTCGGTCCGAATAGCTCCTGCTGCTGGATGCTCACATTATAAACAATGTGAGGATGTGAAGAGCCCTACAACCCGTGACGTCACACGCACATCGTCTGCTACTTCCGGTAAAGGCCAGGCTTTTTTATTAGCGACCAAAAGTTGCGAACTTTATCGTGGATGTTCTCTACTAAATCCTTTCAGCAAAAATATGACAATATCGCAAAATGATCAAGTATGACACATAGAATGGATCTGCTATCCCTGTTTAAATAAGTAAATCTCATTTCAGTAGACCTTTAAGTTGCATTGCAGCTAAAGCAAACAGAGAAGTGGACCAGAACGCGTCCAAACGGTCCCACTGCCGCAGCCTGGAGACGTCGCCTTTTTTTTTTTTGTCCTTCACTCTAACTTTCATCCTTGCTCAAATTAATGGGGAAATTGTCGCTTTCTCGGTCCGAATAGCTCCTGCTGCTGGAGGCTCACATTATAAACAATGTGAGGATGTGAAGAGCCCTACAACCCGTGACGTCACACGCACATCGTCTGCTACTTCCGGTAAAGGCAAGGCTTTTTTATTAGCGACCAAAAGTTGCGAGCTTTATAGTCGATGTTCTCTACTAAATCCTTTCAGCAAAAATATGGCAATATCGCAAAAAAGATCAAGTATGACACATAGAATGGACCTGCTATCCCCGTTTAAATAAGTAAATCTCATTTCAGTAGGCCTTTAAGTTGCATTGCAGCTAAAGCAAACAGAGAAGTGGACCAGAACGCGTCCAAACGGTCCCACTGCCGCCGCCTGGAGACGTCGCCTTTTTTTTTTTTGTCCTTCACTCTAACTTTCCTAATCCACAAATCTTTCATCCTCACTCAAATTAATGGGGAAATTGACGCTTTCCCGGTCCGAATAGCTCCTGCTGCTCGAGGCTCACATTATAAACAATGTGAGTAGCCCCTACAACCCGTGACGTCACACGCACATCGTCTGCTACTTCCGGTAAAGGCCAGGCTTTTTTATTAGCGACCAAAAGTTGCGAACTTTATCGTGGATGTTCTCTACTAAATCCTTTCAGCAAAAATATGACAATATCGCGAAATGATCAAGTATGACACATAGAATGGACCTGCTATCCCCGTTTAAATAAGTAAATCTCATTTCAGTAGGCCTTTAAGTTGCATTGCAGCTAAAGCAAACAGAGAAGTGGACCAGAACGCGTCCAAACGGTCCCACTGCCGCCGCCTGGAGACGTCGCCTTTTTTTTTTTGTCCTTCACTCTAACTTTCCTAATCCACGAATCTTTCATCCTCGCTCAAATTAATGGGGAAATTGTCGCTTTCTCGGTCCGAATAGCTCCTGCTGCTGGAGGCTCACATTATAAACAATGTGAGGATGTGAAGAGCCCTACAACCCGTGACGTCACACGCACATCGTCTGCTACTTCCGGTAAAGGCAAGGCTTTTTTATTAGCGACCAAAAGTTGCGAGCTTTATAGTCGATGTTCTCTACTAAATCCTTTCAGCAAAAATATGGCAATATCGCAAAAAAGATCAAGTATGACACATAGAATGGACCTGCTATCCCCGTTTAAATAAGTAAATCTCATTTCAGTAGGCATTTAAGTTGCATTGCAGCTAAAGCAAACAGAGAAGTGGACCAGAACGCGTCCAATGTGTTGCTCCACGTCTACTATTAAAGACCAACATCACTGAATGGAAACGCGACTTATAGGCAAGCTGCATTTTGCGTGTTCTAAAGCTCAAAGCTTTTAACAACGTCACCATTCAAAAACATTGAAAAATAACAACAATGACTGTGAAATGTTACACATTAGCACACAATAAAGTAGCGTGGAAACAAAAGTGAAGAGACGCGCTGCTCGCCAGCCAACCTGACGTTTAAACCCTACAACTTTCAGTCACTTTTTTAAAGATATAACTTACCTAGACCCGGACATCTTCTTTACATTGTAGAAAGAGCACACACACACGGGGAAGAAAAAAGGCGCAAAATTGAGTTGGAGTTGGAGTCCGAGGTGAAGGTCCACGAAGCACACTGCCGACTGTGGAGTAAAGAAGGAGGGGCGAGGGGAGGGAGGGAGGGAGAGGGGGGGCGGGGGGTCCTGCGAGGATGAAGACCAAAAACTCCGCCCCCCGCACGTGAGTTTGGGACGTGGGCTATACGTGAACCATCCGAACTATTTGGAACGACTCGCGGCGTGTTACAGCGGGGGTCTGACGAATCGAGCTACTTTGTCCAAGAGGCTACCCGACGCGACTGAGCATGCGCATCAAATTGTTTTTGAAACACATAGAAATTAAACTACTTAGTGTTAAATTGACCAATCACTCGAGCCACAAGTATTTTTTTATTTATTTATATCCTTGCAACTGGTAGCTCGACAAAAACAGCTTGATTCAACAGAACACGGATAATAAACCCCTTTTTGTTTCTTTATTTGTTACATTAATAGCAAATAGTGGCTAATACTAGTACAGGGGTAGGGAACCTATGGCACGCGAGCCAGATGTGGTTCTTTTGATGACTCTATCTGGCTCTCGGATAAATCTGAGCTGACGATAAGTAACGAATAATTCCACTTCGGCGGTATAGCTTGGTTGGTAGAGTGGCCGTGCCAGCAACTTGAGGGTTGCAGGTTCGATTCCCGCTTCCGCCATCCTAATCACTGCCGTTGTGTCCTTGGGCAAGACACTTTACCCACCTGCTCCCAGTGCCACCCACACTGGTTTGAATGTAACTTAGATATTGGGTTTCACTATGTAAAGTGCTTTGAGTCACTAGAGAAAAGCGCTATATAAATATAATTCACTTCACTTGTAATCCCAGTGTTAAAAATAATGTTCAAAATATAAAGCATTCTCATGCATTTTTAATCCATCCATCCGTTTCCTACCGCACCTGTTTAAGAAGTTGCATTAATGGTAAAAAGTGATTTATTCATTATTGGTTAGTGTGGGGCTTGCCCACCTGGGGGTTCTTCAGACCACCAAGCACCGACATGAGAGCCTGTTTCAGGGTTACAATATTGTTTTATTGTTCAATAAGTCTCTCAGTTGCTTTCCAGCAATTGTATTTTTCTCTTTCGTTCTCGCTCGCGCTCTGGCTCCGACCCCAACCCCGTCCCTCCTCCTGGCTGCTGCTTATAACAGAGCGACAGGTGATTAGATAACAAGGCTCAGGTGGGCCTTCTACACACTTGTCGCTGAATTCGAGGCCGGTCCTGGCACACCCTATTTCGCTGCAGGCCCGCAGGCCACGTCCCCGCCACAGTTAGCTTCAGAATAACAATGTTATTACAAATAATAAGAGACCTATTATTCTCTAGAAATGTTGCACGCGTTTAGTTGTGTTCAGTGTTAAAAAATATATAAAATGGCTCTTACGGAAATACATTTTAAAATATTTGGCTTTTTGGCTCTCTCAGCAAAAAAGGTTGCCGACCCCTGTACTAGAGCAGTGGTTCTTAACCTTGTTGGAGGTACCGAACCCCACCAGTTTCATATCCGCATTCACTGAAGCCTTCTTTAGTGAAAAACAGGTGCGCCGAAAAGGGAGGGTAAAGGACACGGATTCTAGGGGCCCATGATGGAGGGGGGCACAAGGAGGCCCCTAATGATGATGAAATTACGTGTTGGGGGCCCTGTAAAGATTCTTTTCATGGGGCCCAAAATCCCTAGCGGCGCCCCTGGTGAAAAATAAATGTTTTTTCTTAATTTAATGTTGTTACTCCATTAAATACTAATAAAGATATATTTTACAAACAGAAAGTTACAGGAATGTACGCATGATCCCATGTTTACATCTCATTGTGCAACATGTGACTGTTTTAGTGCATGGGTGTCAAACTCTGGCCCGCGGGCCAAAATTGGTCCGCCGTGTAATTTCATTTGGCCCTTGAGGTAATATCAAATTAAGATTAGAGCTGGCCTGCCGGTATTATACAGCGGCGATGCCTCTGTAACACTGCATTCACCACTGATACTCGTACTTGCCAACCCTCATGATTTTCCCAGGAGACTCCCAAAGTTCAGTGCCCCTCCCGAAAATCTCCCGGGGCAACCATTCTTCCAAATTTCTCCCGATTTCCACCCGGACAACAATATTGGGGGCGTGCCTCTAAGGCACTGCCTTTAGCGTCCCTTACAGCCTGTCGTCACGTCCGCTTTTTCGTGCCGGTCCAGTCACGTAATATATGCTGCTTTAACACACACAAGGGAATGCAAGGCATACTTGATCAACAGCCATAAGGGTCAGACTGAGGGGGGCCGTATAAACAACTTTAACACTTTTACAAATATGCGCCACACTGTGAAGCCACACCAAACAAGAATGACAAACATTTCGGGAGAACATCAGCACCGTAGCACAACATAAACTAAACAGAAGAAATACCCATAACTCCTTGCAGCACTAACTCTTCCGGGACGCGACAATATACACCCCCACTACCACCAAACCCCACTCCCCTAATATTTGCATTTTATTTGATATGCCTTTGATATTTTTTACTCATTATTATAATTTGAAACTCGATTTTGTATGTGACTATAAAGCTACATAAGCCTTGCTTGTTTAATATTCAATGCAAAACTTGTTTGGGTCCCTATTAAAAGTGTTACGACTGGTTGGCATAGTGATGCCAAATTGGTCCCTTCATGGATGCGTCGGAATGAACACAGAAACGGTAAGTTTAAATGATTTATTAACCTTACCAAAAACAGACCATGAACAAAAACATTGGAGCTAACAGACAAAAATAAACCAAGGGCGCTAGCATGAAAGCTAGGAATAGAAAATACAAAAACTATACTTGGCACGAAGCACACAAAAGAGTAAACAAAAAAACATTCAGCATGAAAGCTGGAATATCGAGTGGCTTAGCATAAGAGCTGGCGAGAAAATACATACGGGTAGTAGACAGTCGTGAATGTTGCTCGAAGGCAAATTAGAGTCCCAGAAAGAATAACGAAAAGGGACGGGCTTAAATAGGGGAGTAATCAAAAAGTGACAGGTGTGCAGAAACCGTGATTAGCAGGTGTGCTCAATGAGCAACCATGGTGACTGACTAAACAGGAAGTAAGGGTGTAGAACAACAGTGATACAACAACTGGAAGTATAAACCATATGTGGTGATCCAAGTAGCGGATCGCAACAAAAAGGTTAATTTGTTCAACCTGGGCCCGTGGCTTTGGTCAGTTTTAAATTTTGGCCCACTCTGTATTTGAGTTTGACACCCCTGTTTTAGTGGGACCTAAATGCCGTATCTGAAAGGGGTACAAATGATTTCCAAACCCACCTTGTACAGAGCTCATGAAAAATAATGTTTTGTTTTTTTTCGTCATTGTAAATCTGCCAAAACACTTATGTTAGAAAATAATCTCATGGAAATGTCATTTGGTTCTAATAATAAAATATTGAACTTGTTTTTTAGTTAGGTTTGGACGGAGGCTCCGTCGAACCCTTGAGGTCGACTGACCGAACCCCCGGGGTTCGATCGAACTGAGGTTGAGAACCACTGTACTAGAGTGATGGGAACAAACATGGGATCGATATTTCTAAGTTCTTTTATTTAATTTCACAAATGCGTGTTTCTGATGCGTAGTTTAAATATAATACATACTTAGACTTAGACCAATCAACAAACTTTGTCTGTTATGAGGTGGCGACTTGTCCAGGGTGTACACCGCCTTCCGCCCGATTGTAGCTGAGATAGGCACCAGCGCCCCCCGCGACCCCAAAGGGAATAAGCGGTAGAAAAATGGATGGATGGAACAAACTTTGTTCCACACAGTAGCTCGGTTACAAAGGATGGAAAGGAATAAAGTAGACCAAAAATATACCGTAGTAGCAATATAACATATATGACTATTTATTATTGACTATTTTATTGATTATGGGACATGCAGTAGAAAATGGATGGATGGTACTTTTTCGTCACTTATTGTTTGTCTTTGGTACACTAATGTGCATATTTTAAGACAGGCCTGTGCAATTATTTTACTCGGGGGGCCAGATTTAGATAAAAAAAAGTGTGTCTGGGGGCCGGTATATCTATTTTTGGGAACACTAATACAAAACCTCACAATAATGATTGAAAATTAAAAACGTTATGACGTACTGCCTTAAAAAACGGAATGGAAATTTACTTTTTTTTTTTTACTGAATGAGACATCCAGAATGTACATGAAAATAAAAAATGTGGGGTTCACAATATTAACTATGAATGATAAAACTCTGAATATTGACAACATATTTTACAAACCCCGTTTCCATATGAGTTGGGAAATTGCGTAGATGTAAATAGAAACGGAATACAATGATTTGCAAATCCTTTTCAACACATATTCAATTGAATGCACTACAAAAACAACATATTTGATGTTCAAACTCAAAAACTTTATATATTTTTTTGCAAATAATAATTAGGTTAGAATTTCATGGCTGCAACACGTGCCAAAGTAGTTGGGAAAGGACATGTTCCCCACTGTGTTACATCACCTTTTCTTTTAACAACACTCAATAATCGTTTGGGAACTGAGGAAACTAATTGTTGAAGCGTTGAAAGTGGAATTCTTTCCCATTCTTGTTTTATGTAGAGCTTCAGTCTTTCAACAATCCGGGGTCTCCGCTGTCGTATTTTATGCTTCATAATGCGCTTCACATTTTCGATGGGAGACAGGTCTGGACTGCAGGCGGGCAGGGAAGGACCTATACTCTTTTTTTTTTTACGAAGCCACGCTGTTGTAACACTTGTCTTAGTGAAATAAGCAGGGGCGTCTATGATAACGTTGCTTGGATGACAACATATGTTGCTCCAAAACCTGTATGGACCTTTCAGCATTAATGGTGCCTTCACAGATGTGTAAGTTACCCATGGTTTGGGCACTAATACATCCCCATACAATCACAGATGCTGGCTTTTGAACTTTGCGCCTATAACAATCCGGATGGTTATTTTCCTCTCTGTTCTGGAGGACACCACGTCCTCTGTTTCCAAATATAATTTGAAATGTGGACTCGTCAGACCACAAAACACCTTTCCAGTTTGCATCAGTCCATCTTAGATGAGCTCGGGCCCAGCCAAGCCGGCGGCATTTCAGGGTGTTGTTGATGAATGGGTTTTGCTTTGCATAGTAGAGTTTTAACTTGCACTTACAGATGTAGCGACCAACTGTAGTTACTGACAGTGGTTTTATGAAGTGTTCCTGAGCCCATGTGGTGATATCCTTTACACACTGATGTCATTTTTTGACGCAGTACCGCCTGAGGGATCAAAAGTCCGTAATATCATCGCTTACGTGCAGTGATTTCTCCAGATTCTCTGAACTTTTTGATGATTTTACGGACCGTAGATGGTAAAATCCCTAAATTCCTTGCAATAGCTCGTTGAGAAATGTTGTTCTAAAACTGTTCGACAATTTGCTTACAAAGTGGTGACCCTCACCCCATCCTAGTTTGTGAATTACTTAGCATTACATGGAAGCAGCTTTTATACCCAATCATGGCACCCACTTGTTCACAATTAGCCTGCACACCTGTGGGATGTTCCATACAAGTGTTTAATGAGCATTTTTCAACTTTATCAGTAATTATTGCCACCTTTCTCAACTTCTTTGTCACGTGTTGCTGGCATCAAATTCTAAAGTTTATGATTATTTGCAAAAATAAAATGTTTATCAGTTTGAACATCAAATATGTTGTCTTTGTAGCATATTCAACTGAATATGGGTTGAAAATGATTTGCAAATCATTGTATTCCGTTTATATTTACATCTAACACAATTTCCCAACTCATATGGAAACGGGGTTTGTAGTTGTACATGTTGTATTGCATTGTAATCTTATGTTTTGTGATTGTGTGATGTTTTTTTTGCCTTGACCCCAGGAAGAATAGTCTCCACTGCAGTGTAGACTAATGGGGATCCTTAATAAACTAAACTAAAATAAACTAAAGTATGTAATATTTACATATTATATTTACAATATATTATATACACTGATACAGTGGGGCAAAAAAGTATTTAGTCAGCCACCGATTGTGCAAGTTCTCCCACTTAAAATGATGACAGAGGTCTGTAATTTTCATCATAGGTACACTTCAACTGTGAGAGACAGAATGTGAAAAAAAAATCCAGGATTTCACATTGTAGGAATTTTAAATAATTTATTTGTAAATTATGGTGGAAAATAAGTATTTGGTCAACCATTCAAAGCTCTCACTGATGGAAGGAGATTTTGGCTCAAAATGTCACGATACATGGCCCCATTCATTCTTTCCTTAACACGGATCAATCGTCCTGTCCACTTAGCAGAAAAACATCCCCAAAGCATGATGTTTCCACCACCACGCTTCACTGTAGGCATGGTGTTCTCGGGATGCAACTCAGTATTCTTCGTCCTCCAAACATGACGAGTTGAGTTTATTCCAAAATGGATACATGGATGATACAGCAGAGGATTGGGAGAATGTCATGTGGTCAGATGAAACCAAAATAGAACTTTTTGGTATAAACTCAACTCGTCGTGTTTGGAGGAAGAAGAATACTGAGTTGCATCCCAAGAACACCATACCTACTGTGAAGCATGAGGGTGGAAACATCATGCTTTGGGGCTGTTTTTCTGCTAAGGGGACAGGATGATTGATCCGTGTTAAGGAAAGAATGAACGGGAGATTTTGAGCCAAAACCTCCTTCCATCAGTGAGAGCTTTGAATGGTTGACCAAATACTTATTTTCCACCATAATTTACAAATAAAATCTTAAAAATTCCTACAATGTGAATTCCTGGATTTTTTTTTTCCACATTCTGTCTCTCACAGTTGAAGTGTACCTATGATGAAAATTACAGACCTCTGTCATCATTTTAAGTGGGAGAACTTGCACAATCGGTGGCTGACTATATACTTTTTTGCCCCACTGTATATTATGTTATATTTGTATATAATATATACAATATGTAATAATGACCATGTACAATATTACAGTGTATGTAACAGCTGCAACATAAATTAGAGAGAGTAGATCCAGCAGAAAATAGACATTATAAACAAAAAGAAATAGTAGAGTACTGATATAATGTTTACAAACTAAGTTGCTTTTGGCTTTGCACAATTAAAAGTTCAAGCTCCATCCTATCTTGCCGATTGTATTGTACCATATGTCCCGGCAAGAAATCTGCGTTCAAAGGACTCCGGCTTATTAGTGATTCCCAAAGCCCCAAAAAAGTCTGTGGGCTATAGAGCGTTTTCATTTCGGGCTCCAGTACTCTGGAATGCTCTCCCGGTAAAAGTTCGAGATGCCACCTCAGCAGAAGCATTTAAGTCTCACCTTAAAACTCATTTGTATACTCTAGCCTTTAAATAGACTCCCTTTTTAGACCAGTTGATCTGCCGTTTCTTTTCTTTTTCTCCTATGTCCCACTCTCCCTTGTGGAGGGGGTCCGGGCCGATCCGGTGGCCATGTACTGCTTGCCTGTGTATCGGCTGGGGACATCTCTGCGCTGCTGATCCGCCTCCGCTTGGGATGTTTTCCTGCTGGCTCCGCTGTGAACAGGACTCTCGCTGCTGTGTTGGATCCGCTTTGGACTGGACTCTTGCGACTGTGTTGGATCTATTATGGATTGAACTTTCACAGTATCATGTTAGACCCGCTCGACATCCATTTCTTTCCTCCTCTCCAAGGTTCTCATAGTCATCATTGTCACCGACGTCCCACTGGGTGTGAGTTTTCCTTGCCCTTATGTGGGCCTACCGAGGATGTCGTAGTGGTTTGTGTTGTGGTTTGTGCAGCCCTTTGAGACACTAGTGATTTAGGGCTATATAAGTAAACATTGATTGATTGATTGATTGAAAGAAATGCACCAAAATGAGGCATCTTTGGGTTGTTGATCCAAAAAAAGAAGTAACTTCTCTCTGGGAGCCGAGCCACAGAAAAGAGCTGAAATTCCCATCGCTAGTCTTTTTCTGTTTGCTTAATTTTTACATTTGACTAAATAGGACTTCTGTACTTGAATTTATTTAAAACATTTTTAATTTTTTTTTAATCAAACAAGACATTTTTTAGTTGCAGTTTTACATGTCGCTTCGAAACACAACTCAGTGTTTAGTATATGCATGTGAAATGTCACTATAATAATTTAATTAGTACGGTTGTGCCTGAGCACGTAATAAAAGTTTAATTAAGGCTTGAAGGAACCTTAAAGCGACACTCAGTGTTACCATACGAACAAACAGCGACCTCTGCTGGACATTTGGTGGTCAAACAAGACTTTATTCACAATGACTACCAGCACTCAGGCAAACTGCTAGAGGGGGGGAAAAAAGTGGGGAAAAAAGGGTAGATCGCTTAAAATCACATCATCAGGTACATAACATTGTTGTGTTCCTCGTAAATTCTATAGATGGATGTCTTCACAGTGAATCCTTTGAAGTGCTTTTCCCATGTAAAGAAGCAAAAGACAAATTGCCGGCGTCAGAATTTCCTCGTTCTACATTCCTCTATCTTCAAGTCCGTGTTTCAACTCACACAGTGAGGTCCGCCTCTTCGCTGTTATAAAAATATTGTAAACATTTATATTAATTGCACAACATACATTCAATTACAAACTGTACTGTACAGCACACGTAGTTTCTGTATCATTATCCCGTAGCACCATGGTATATATTATATAGCAAGCTGGATGGAGACTGTGCGGTACTGACAATACAGAGGTGGGGAATGGAGTTAAAGGCCTACTAAAACCCACTACTACCGACCACGCAATCTGATAGTTTATATATCAATGATGAAATATTAACATTGCAACAAATGCCAAAACGACCTTTTTAGTTTACTAAATTGCAATGTTAAATTTCCCGCAAAATGTCTTGTTGAAAGTCGCGGTATGATGACGTCACCGGTTGTAGCGGACTATTTTTTCCAGCCCGATCCAAGCTATAAGTAGTCTGCTTTAATCGCATAATTACACAGTATTCTGGACATCTGTGTTGCTGAATCTTTTGCAATTAGTTCAATTAATAATGGAGAAGTCAAAGTAGAAAGATGGAGGTGGGAAGCTTTTAGCCTTTAGCCACACAAACACAGCCGGTGTTTCCTTGTTTAAAATTCCCGAAGGTGAAGCTTTACTCCGGAACAGAGCAGTCAAGCAAACATTGATCCCGACCACATGTCAACCGGCAGGTTTCGGTGAGAAAAATTGTGGTAATAAGTCGGCTCTTACTGTAATTATGAGCGGAGCTTGCGTCCTCCTGCAGCTGCGGACTATTACCTCCTTCCACCGGAGACACTGGCGGTCACCACACCCCTCCGACTTTCAGGTACCATATAATCTCACTAAAACACTAGTAGCACAATAAGCAGATAAGGGATTTTCCAGAATTATCCTGGTAAATGTGTCTAATAACATTTTAATCGCTCTCACTGCCCTCGCCTTTTTATTCTTCCTAGTCTACATCCACAATTCTTTTATCCTCGCTCAAATTAATGGGGAAATTGTCGCTTTCTCGGTCCGAATCGCTCTAGCTGCTGGTGGCTATGATTGTAAACAATGTGAGGATGTGAGGAGCTCTACAACCCGTGACGTCAAGTGCACATCGTCTGCGACTTCCGGTAAAGGCAAGGCTTTTTTATTAGTGACCAAAAATTGCGAACTTTATCGTGGATGTTCTCTACTAAATCCTTTCAGCAAAAATATGGCAATATCGCAAAATGATCAAGTATGACACATAGAATGGACCTGCTATCCCCGTTTGGATAAGAAAATCTCATTTCAGTAGGCCTTTAACTATGACACAAATACACTACATTGCCAAAAGTATTTGGCCACTCATCCAAATGATCAGAATCTGGTGTCCTAATCACTTGGCCCGGCCACAGGTGTACAAAATCAAGCACTTAGGCATGGAGGCTGTTTCTACAAACATTTGTGAAAGAATGGGCCGCTCTCAGGATTTCAGTGATTTCCAGCGTGGAACTGTCATAGGATGCCACCTGTGTAACAAATCCAGTCGTGAAATTTCCTCGCTCCTAAATATTCCAAAGTCAACTGTCGGTTTTATTATAAGAAAATAGAAGAGTTTGGGAACAACAGCAACTCGGCCACGCAAAGAGGTCGCCGACTTTCTGCACAGTCAGTTGCTACAGAGCTCCAAATTTCATGTGACCTTCCAATTAGCCCACATACAATACGCAGAGAGCTTCGTGCAATGGGTTTCCATGGCCGAGCAGCTGCATCTAAGACATACATCTCCAAGTCCAAGGTAAAGCGTCGGATGCAGTGGTGTAAAGCATGTCGCCACTGGACTCTAGAGCAGGGGTGTCAAACTCAAATACAGAGTGGGCCAAAATTTAAAACTGAATGAAGCCGCGGGCCGAGGTTGAACAAATTAATCCTTTAATAGGGATCTAAACACATTGAATATTGACCAAGCAAGGCTTATATAACTTTATAGTGACATGCAAAATCCAGTTTAAAATAATTAAAAAATATCAATGGCATATCAAATAAAATAAAAATACAAATTTAATGCCTCTTTTCGGCAGTGGGTTTGAGTTGGGGCGGGGTTTGGTGGTAGCGGGGGTGTATATTGTAGCATCCTGGAAGAGTTAGTGATGCAAGGGATTCTGGGTATTAGTTCGGTTGTGTTTATGTTGTGTTACAGTGCGGATGTTATCCCAAAATGTGTTTGTCATTCTTGTTTGCTGTGGGTTCACTGTGTGGCGTATATTTGTAACAGTGTTAAAGTTGTTTATACGGCCACCCTCAGTGTGACCTGTATGGCTGTTGACCAAGTATGCCTTGCATAAACTTGTGTGTGTGTAGGAGCCGCATATATTATGTGTGGGCTGGCACGCTGTTTGTATGGAGGAAAAGCGGATGTGGCGACATGTAGAGAACGCCAAAGGCAGTGCTTTTACGGCCCGCCCCCAATATTATTATCCAGGTGGAAATCGGGAGAAATTCAGGAGTCTCCCGGGAAAATCGGGAGTATGAGTATTAGTGGTGAATGCGGTGTTACAGCGGCGGGCCAGCTCTAACGTTAATTTGATATTGCCTCAATGGCCAGATGAAATTACACGGCGGGCCAAATTTGGCCCACGGGCCAGAGTTTGACACCCATGCTCTAAAGCAGTGGAGTGATGAATCACGCTTTTCCGTCTGGAAATCTGATGGACCAGTCTGGGTTTGGAGGTTGCCAGGTAAAAGGTACATTTCGGACTGCATTTGGTCGAGGAAGAATTATGGTGTGGGGTTGTTTTTCAGGAGTTGGGCTTGGCCCCTTAGTTCTAGTGAAAATAACTTTGAATGCTCCAGAATACCAAAACATTTTGGACAATTCCATGCTCCCAACCTTTTGGGAACAGTTTGGAGCGGGCCCCTTCCTCTTCCATCATGATCGTGCACCAGTGCACGAAGCAAGGTCCTTAAAGACATGGATGACAGAGAACCTACTCAGTGGCCTAGTGGTTAGAGCAGTGGTTCTTAACCTTGTTGGAGATACCGAACCCCACCAGTTCCATATGCGCATTCACCGAACCCATCTTTTGTGCAAAATAAAATGTTTCCTTTTTTTCAAATTCAAGACAAAGTTATGTTTTTTTACTGGTGCCAGACGTTGAAAAATGTATTGGGGTGTTACTATTTAATGGTCAATTGTACGGAATATGTACTGAACTGTGCAATCTACTAATACAAGTTTCAACCAATCAGTCAATCAGTGCACAAAATGAACCGTGCATCAACATCACCTTGTTCAAAGAACAAAACCAACACAGTGCATGAACTCACAACAAATTACACACCTGCAAATCAGTCTGACTTCTGCTGTTGCCGTATCCATAAAGCCGATATTGGGAGGTTTTTATATACACGATGAGTCGGGTGTGTCTTGACCTCCGAGGGCAGAGGCTCCGTCGAACCCCTGAGGCTGACTCACCCAACCCCTAGGGTTCAATCGAACCTAGGTTAAGAACCACTGGGTTACAGTGTCCGCCCTGAGATCGGTAGGTCGTGAGTTCGAATCCCGGCCGAGTCATACCAAAGACTATAAAAATAGGACCCGTTACCTCCCTTCTTGGCACTCAGCATCAAGGGTTGGAATTGGAGGTTAAATCACCATAAATGATTCCCGGGCGCGGCACCGCTCCCGTCCAAAAGCAGAACCTAGTAACTCACTTCTAGAGATACCCTTGAGATACTAGGTTTTTCTGTTGTATATACACGGTTATGTGGTAGTTGCTAGGTCCTGCCATACGTGTAACAGCTTACTTACGGGACAAATTACAATATCGCATACACTAATGTAAAGCATATCACCTAGTAACTCCAAAATTATTATCAGCTCAGTTTTGACCAAAATTGAGTTACTGGGTTTTGCCTTTGGACGGGAGACCGCTGCTGCCCACTGCTCCCCTCACCTCCCAGGGGGTGATCAAGGGTGATGGGTCAAATACAGAGAATAATTTTGGCACATCTAGTATGTGTGAAAATCATTGGTACTTTAACTTAACTGGTGTGGATGAACTTGACTGGCCTGCACAGAGTCCTGACCTGATCCGGATAGAACACCTTTGGGATGAATTAGAACGGAGACTGAGATCCAGGTCAGTGTGTGACCTCCGCAATGCGCTTTTGGAAAGTCCTATAAACACACTCCGCAACCTTGTGGACAGCCTTCCCAGAAGAGTCGAAGCTGTAATAGCTGCAAAAGGTAGACCGACACCATCTTGAACCCCATGGGTTAGGAATGGGATGGCCTTTCAAGTTCATATGTGAGTCAAGGCATACTTTTGAAAATACTTTTGGCAATGTATGTATTTTTGACGGTTGGGTTGTACCTGTTCAGGGTGCGATCAAACCCGCCTCGATGAGGACATTCATGAGAGTAAAGTTCAACTATGATACAAAAAAATCATGGCGAAAGGTCAGTTGTACAATTCAAAGTCCACATTCGTACAGAATTATTTGCACGGACAATAAAAAAAATATGGGGTGGGTGGTATTGCTAGGGGTTAGGCGTGTGCCACAAAACTACATGAATGGGTAGCAGCAGCTCGGTCCGCTCGTGTCCAGTATCTCATGGGTGATTAAAGCTAAGTCTTAGTATCTACAAAGCAGTGAGGCCCGGGAGCTTGCGTATCACAGTGTCCCGACATTTGACATGTGGACGTTCTTATAGTTGATGGGAGCTTACAGGGGGGGGAATGAAAAGTGCCAGGATGAACGGAGGCTCCCCTCGCAGTTTCTTTACGCCTCCAATCGGTATCGTCGTCATAAAACCCGAACCCAGACTAACCAAGTACAGGATCCGGTCCATCGGCGTGTGTCGTGTGTTCGGTCGTGGGAGACTTTAACCCACCCATCCTTCCCAAATCTGGCCCCTGTCAAGAGAACAGAGCAGAGTTCATGTGTGATTTGTGGTATTTGTTACTTCACAAAGCAAGGCTCCGGTCTGAAGTGGTCTGATCCTAGAAGTAAGAAAATGACGATACAGCGACGGTCGACATGATACCACAGGACAGAACGGGGCGTCTGCATTGCCATGTTTACTTGAAAGGATTGCCAGTGACTTGCGGTGACATTCCATGACTGGGGAGGCTGACTTTCTGTATTTCTTAAACCTTTGAACCTTGCTCAGTGGTCTTGTGGTTAGAGTGTCCGCCCTGAGATCAGTAGGTCGTGAGTTCAAACCCCGGCCGAGTCATACCAAAGACTATAAAAAATGGGATCCCTGCTTGGCACTCAGCATCATACTTGCCAACCCTCTGGACTTTCCCTGGAGACTCACAAATTTCAGTGCCCCTCCCGAAAATCTCCTGGGGCAACCATTCTCCCAAATTTCTCCCGATTTGTACCCGGACAACAATACTGGGGGCGTTCCTTAAAGCTGTGGTTCTCAACCTTTTTTCATTGATGTACCCACCTGTGAACATTTTTTTTCAATTCAAGTACCCCCTAATCCAGTGGTCCCCAACCTTTTTGTATCCGCGGACCGGTCAACGCGTAATAATTGGTCCCGCGGCCCTTTTTTTTGTTTTGTTTCTTTGTCATGAAAAAGGGAGGTTTTTGTGGTTGGTGCACCAATTGTGTGTTTTTTATGTTAATAAAAAAAACAAAAAAACGTTTTTTTGTTTTTATTAATAAAAATTAATAAAAAATTCTGCGGCCCGGTGGTTGGGGACCACTGCCCTAATCAGAACAAAGCATTTTTGGTTGAAAAAAAGAGATGAAGTAAAATACAGCACTATGTCATCAGTTTCTGATTTATTAAATTGTATAACAGTGCAAAATATTGCTTATTTTAGTGGTCTTTCTTGAACTAT
This sequence comes from Nerophis ophidion, assembly GCF_033978795.1. Taxonomy (NCBI): domain Eukaryota; kingdom Metazoa; phylum Chordata; class Actinopteri; order Syngnathiformes; family Syngnathidae; genus Nerophis; species Nerophis ophidion. The sequence goes on from NC_084626.1 coordinate 30,333,909, forward strand.
TTGGAAAAAATAACAAAAAACTTGTTGAAAAATAAACAAGTGATTCGATCATAAATAAAGATTTCTACACATAGAAGTAGGCCTCCTACCGGTAGGAGGCCACGGGGAAGACCCAGGACACATTGGGAAGACTATGTCTCCTGGCTGGCCTGGGAACGCCTCGGGATCCCCGGGATGAGCTAGACGAAGTGGCTGGGGAGAGGGAAGTCTGGGTTTCCCTGCTTAGGCTGTTGCCCCCGCGACCCGACCTCGGATAAGCGGAAGAAGATGGATGGAAGAAGTAATCATCAACTTAAAGTGCCCTCTTTGGGAATTGTAATAGAGATCCATCTAGATTCATGAAATTGATTCTAAACATTTCTTCACAAAAAAAAAGAAATCTTTAACATCAATACAACACCAAAAATCTAGCTGTCAATACTGAATATTGCATTGTTGCATTTCTTTTTACAGTTTATGAACTTAAATTCATATTTTGTTGAAGATTTTTCAATAAATATATTTATAAAGGATTTTTGAATTGTTGCTATTTTTTTAGAATATTTCAGCTAAAGTCGGGCGGAAGTCGGGTTACAACCTGGACAAGTCGCCAACTCATCGCTATATTAAGTATGTGTCCATGAAAGGGCATTTTATGACTTTCGTTAATTTGATTACATGCTATAGTATGATTTTATTGTCATAATTTCATTGCATAATTTTTGTGTCTCTTTAATTTAGGTAGCCAAGGACTGCAGATGGAAATGAGCTATTTAGCTATAATCTGGTACAGAACATATCTGTATTTCAGTTTAATGTTTCTGAGCATTTTCCCTTCAAATAAAGACTAAACTGAAACGATTTAACTGCGTTTTGTTCAGGAGTGCGCACACAGAAGCTAATACAAATGATAACAGAAGAAATTGACAAGTTCAGTTAAACTAAAATAATGTTAATATTCATCAACAGTAGGAGAGAAAGTCAAACTTCTAGGTGTAATAATAGATGATAATATGAACTTGAAATCTAATATAAAAATGGGAATGATTTCTGGGTAGTTTAAAAGAGGCTCATAAAGGCAGTTTTGTGGAATACAGACACGAATGCCATGGTTAATGTGGACCCCGACATTGTACGGAATATGTACTGTACTGAGCAATCTACTAATAAAAGTTTCAATCAATCAATCAATCAAAACGTTATTTTCCTCTCAGTAGAAAAATGGCAACGACAAGCCCGTGCCATGCTTCACAGTAGGTGCGGTGTTCTTGGGATGCAACTCAGTATTCTTCTTCCTCCAAACACAACGAGTTGAGTTTATACCAAAATGGATACATGGATGATACAGCAGAGGATTGGGAGAATGTCATGTGGTCAGATGAAACCAAAATAGAACTTTTTGGCATAAACTCAACTCGTCGTGTTTGGAGGAAGAAGAATACTGAGTTGCATCCCAAGAACACCATACCTACTGTGAAGCACGGGGGTGGAAACATCATGCTTTGGGGCTGTTTTTCTGCTAAGGGGACAGGACGATTGATCCGTGTTAAGGAAAGAATGAATGGGGCCATGTATCGTGAGATTTTGAGCCAAAACCTCCTTCCATCAATGAGAGTTTTGAATGGTTGACCAAGTACTTATTTTCCACCATGATTTACAAATAAATTCTTAAAAATTCCTACAATGTGAATTCTTGGATTTTTTTTTCCACATTCTGTCTCTCACAGTTGAAGTGTACCTATGATGAAAATTACAGACCTCTGTCATCATTTCAAGTGGGAGAACTTGCACAATCGGTGGCTGACTAAATACTTTTTTGCCCCACTGTACTTTAAAGACATTGCACAGGGTGTTGAAAACCAATGTGTTGATTAAATGTTTATGCTAACATTATATCGGCGACTACTTGCAGACTAACCGGACTTCAACCCAGTTTGGAAAAGGATTGTGCAATCACAGGGTAGGCTTGGATAACCGCAGCCTCATCTCGACCCTGTATTTATGGCATTGGTTTATTTTGAACATGCATACGGTTGCAATATGGTGCATCACATATTTCCAATTTCTCATTACAACATGTCCGAAAGGGAGCAGGAAGATTCAGATCTTATTTAATCCTACCCCTTTTCTGTTTTATAGTAATAACTAACAGTTGGTTCACTACCTGTACTCAATCTGTGACACAAATAATATCAATGAAGTGAATATCTAAGCAAGTTGGGATTTACATGAGATGAATTTTTTTGATAAGGTTCAGGATGTTTATCTGGATTCTTCTTCCTTGTACTTTAAACAGTTTCTTAAAGTGGATCATATTGGTACACCATTTAAGTCTCATCTTAAAACTCATCTGTATACTCTAGCCTTTAAATAGACCTCCTTTTTAGACCAGTTGATCTGCCGCTTCTTTTCTTTCTCCTATGTCCCCCCCTCCCTTGTGGAGGGGGTCCGGTCCGATGACCATGGATGAAGTACTGACTGTCCAGAGTCGAGACCCAGGATGGACCGCTCGTCGGGACCCAGGATGGACCGCTCGCCTGTATCGGTTGGGGACATCTCTACGCTGCTGATCCGCTTGAGATGGTTTCCTGTGGACGGGACTCTCACTGCTGTCTTGGAGCCACTATGGATTGAACTTTCACAGTATCATGTTAGACCCGCTCGACATCCATTGCTTTCGGTCCCCTAGAGGGGGGGGGTTGCCCACATCTGAGGTCCTCTCCAAGGTTTCTCATAGTCAGCATTGTCACTGGCGTCCCACTGGATGTGAATTCTCCCTGCCCACTGGGTGTGAGTTTTCCTTGCCCTTTTGTGGGTTCTTCCGAGGATGTTGTAGTCGTAATGATTTGTGCAGTCCTTTGAGACATTTGTGATTTGGGGCTATATAAATAAACATTGATTGATTTCTTTGCTTAATCCCTTCCATATTTTGATTCCACCTACTGATATACTAGCCCTGCGATGAGGTAGCGACTTGTCCAGAGTGTACACTGCCTTCCGCCCGATTGTTGTTGAGATAGGCACCAGCGCCCCCCGACTCCCCAAAGGGAATAAGCGGTAGAAAACGGATGGATGGATAGATACTGATATACTAAATATTGTAAGTGTTGTACGTGCATTCACATTTTTTAAATGAATATTTTTCACCAAGTTTATATTTCTCTTCTTTTGTCGAGCAGAATTGTTGTACATTCTTGGGAAGCAGGTTATAATTTGCTTCGTACATTATTTTAGTTGTTCGCAAATGCGCACAGTCATTGAAATGGAATATATAAAAATTGAATTTTCTCTATAACCGACATTATGAATGAGCCTAACTAGAGATGTCCGATAATATCAGGCTCCCGATATTATCGGCCGATAAATGCTTTGAAACGTAATATCGGAAATTATCGGTATCAGTTTCAAAAAGTTAAATTTATGATTTTTTAAATTACCACTGTATGGAGTGGTAGACGGACATGGGGAGAAATAAAGACCGCCAATAGACCTTAAAGTCACTGACTTTGCGTGCTGGCCCAGTCACATAATACATACGGCTTTTCACACACACACACACACACACACACACACACACACACACACACACACACACACACACACACACACACACACACACACACACACACACACACACACACACACACACACACACACACACACACACACACACACACACACACACACACACACACACACACACACACACACACACACACACACACACACAAGTGAATGCAAGGCATACTTGGTCAACAGCCATACAGGTCACACTGAGGGTGTCCGTACAAAAACAACCCTAACACTGTTATAAATATGCGCCGCACTGGGAACCCACCCCAAACAAGAATGACAAACACATTTCGGGAGAACATCCGCACCGTGAGAATAGAATAGAATAAATAAATAAATAAATGGGTTGTACTTGTATAGCGCTTTTCTACCTTCAAGGTACTCAAAGCGCTTTGACACTACTTCCACATTTACCCATTCACACACACATTCACACACTGATGGAGGGAGCTGCCATGCAAGGCGCCAACCAGCACCTATCAGGAGCAAGGGTGAAGTGTCTTGCTCAGGACACAACGGACGTGACGAGGTTGGTACTAGGTGGGATTTGAACCAGGGACCCTCGGGTTGCGCACGGCCACTCTCCCACTGCGCCACGCCGTCCCCGGAAGTACTTTATTGATCCCTGGGGGTAACACAACATAAACACAACAGAACAAATACCCAGAACCCCTTGCAGCACTAACTCTTCCGGGACGCTAAAATATGCACCGCCCACCTCAACCCCGCCCCTCCCCCCCAACCCCGCCCACCTCAACCTCCTCATTCTCTCTCAGGGAGAGCATGTCCCAAATTCCAAGCTGCTGTTTTGAGGTATGTTAAAAAAAATAATGCACTTTGTGACTTTAATAATAAATATGGCAGTACCATGTTGGCATTTTTTTTTCCATAACCTGAGTTGATTTATTTAGGAAAACCTTGTTACATTGTTTAATGCATCCAGCGGGGCATCACAACAAAATTAGGCAGAATAATGTGTTAATTCCAACGACTGTATATATCGTATCGGGTGAAATTGGAATCGGTAATTAAGAGTCGGACAATATCGGCATATCGGCAAAAAAGCCATTATCGGACATCTCTAATCCTAAAAAAATTTTGGGGAAACACAATTAGCACATTTAAGCACTCTTTAGTAGTTATTTCCCCATATTTATGCACAATAACTCATAACACTAGCGAGTAGTAGAGAATATGAAGTGCGTTTTGGTCCAGAACATATTTAGCTTTATTCATATTATTTTTTATATAGTGAATTTTTTTTTTACACCCAATTTTTTGCACTTTGATTTTTTGTAAACTTAATTTATTACACATCATTTTTACAGAATGTTTAAAGAAGGACGTTTTTTACACATACTTTGTACACATTGACATTTTTTTTTACACTGGATTTTAAAACACTGATTTTTGTTTTAAATACAATTTTCAGCATTATTTGGTTAAGAGGGAAAGGGTGTATATTTACAGCCAATTCACCAACTCGAGTATTTCATATACATACATACATATATATATATATCTATATATATATATATATATATATATATATATATATATATATATATATAGATATATATATATTTATATATATATAGCTGAGATAGGCGCCAGCGCCCCCCGCAACCCCAAAAGGGATTAATTAAGCGGTAGAAAATGGATGGATGGATATATATATAGTTATGTATGTATGAAATACTTAACTTTCAGTGAATTGTAGCAACATATATTTATTTTATTATATATATAAATAAAATAAATAGTTGAATTTCAGACGGCACCTATCAAATACACAGTAATAAAAACAGTTCTATTAACTGTACTGTGCTTGCTGGTTAATAAAAAAAACAACAACAACACTTACCTTTCACTATTTGAGTAACGTCACTTCTGAGTTTCCAGAAGATGGCGCCAGTATGTGCTTTGCCCTGCCGTCTCTCGCTGTCAGCTCTGTTCATTTTTGTGTTGTTTGCGTCTATTTTAGTCTCTGTCAGCTAACTGCTTGTGTATGACCGCCAAACACTGTTGAATCTTTGCCCCTCTCCCACTGATATGATCAACTTCGACGCTGGTTTTTTGACGTCCCAGTCAGCTTTTTCACCTGGCCGGATTCCTGCCTTCCTTTACTGCCTCGTGGCTCCTCTCCCCCGCCACCTGCGGGCTGTGTGTCGGGCCCCACCTGGATTAACTGCGCCCTTAGACGTGCTGGCCCCCGCCAGGTTCGGTCTTGTGAATGCAAGATCTTTGACAAACAAAACGTTTATCCTGAAGGATTTTTTCACTTCCTCTGTGTGACGGAAACATGGCTGAGAGCCGGTGAGCCCGCCCCTCTTAATGAACTTCTGCCTCCGGAGTGTTTCTGCTTTAATTCTCCGCGGTCGTCCAGCCGAAAAGGAGGAGGATTAGCAGTTGTTTTTAAAAATGCTGTCAAATGCAATCCTCCTTTTCAAGCTTCGAACTGTGCATGTTTGAACTGTGGGGTGGGGGCATGGCTTCCAGCTCCTGCTGAATTTTGGTAGATTTTCGGGAGAGGTGCTGAATTCCGGGAGTCTCCCGGAAAATCTGGGAGGGTTGGCAAGTATGAGCACATCTCTAATAGAGATTGAACAATATTGGTCCTAATATTGATCCCCACTTACGCCGCAATATATATTTACGTGTGTTTGCTTATCCAACATAAAATACATTTATAACAGAGTTTTATGCCTACCTTGACCGCAAGTCACTGATGTTTGCAATACAGGTACATGGAATTTAAGCATGCTGCTAAGCCATATGAGCAAAGTAAAATGTGGTTGGAAGAAGGGGAGCTTGGCGAGCTACAAGAGAAACAGATGGGGTATGACAAACTCACAGCGATTTGGAGGACGGTTTCTTCACTTTTGGCCTCTTTCGACGATGAACTGGCCTGAAGCATGCACAGCACGGTTATACACGTGCAGAGCAAATGTAGACAAACACACAGGTGTAAACACACACACACACAAGGACAGACAGCAGAGACAATTAATTAGACTTCATCACGAAAAAGAGCATTTGTGCATTGTGGCCATCACAGGCTTCTGTTTGAAGGGATCAGTTTCAGTTTAATTGGAGCAAAGACTCGGGAAGTTAAAACCGCCCTGGGGTTTTTTTTGTAACACGAAATTCCATCTGTGAGAGTGTGTAAAAGTAATCAGGAGGAAAGAGAGGGAACAAAATACCTGTATTCACTAAAGTAGTTTCGTTCTTTGCCTCCTGAAAAGAAATGGAAGTAACATAAGTCTCACACAGACAGGAGCGGAGACGTCACAATCCATCATGTTTGCCTTCGGCGGCTTCTTCCTCACCCTTTTCAGGGTTGCACTGCTTATGTCCCTTGCACCCACGCAACTCCATGAGCTGTTGATGCAGGGAATTCAAAGCGTCGCGGTCCAGGCTGCTGACAGCGTTCATCAGCTGCAAGCACAATACCAACCAAAAAAAAAAATAATTGGAAATCGTAAGTCCCCCGAAATGGAAAAGTTGGCACATGTTTGTGAGCTCGGAAGTCATTTCCTGCCTGGTTACCTGGTAGGGGTCAGTGTTGAGGTCGAAATACTCCAGGAAACCAGTAGCAAATTCACAGAAGAGGAAGTTGTGTGTGTCATTGATGGTCCGCAGGCACCAGTACGTGTTGTTGTTGGCGCTGGTGCATGCGCAGAATGGGCCCACTGAGGGAGGGAGGGGTGGAAAACGGATGTAACAACTTTGTTTTCATCATACCTGTACTGGGATGCACAGGAGCTAAACATAGACCATGTTTTCACCAAGCAGCACAGTTTGGATCTTTCCATCCTTCTACAATGGGGCAAAAAAGTATTTAGTCAGCCACCGATTGTGAAAGTTCTCCCACTTAAAATGATGACAGAGGTCTGTAATTTTCATCATAGGTACACTTCAACTGTGGGAGACAGAATGTGAAAAAAAAATCCAGGAATTCACATTGTAGAAATTTTAAAGAATTTATTTGTAAATTATGGTGGAAAATAAGTATTTGGTCAACCATTCAAAGCTCTCATTGATGGAAGGAGGTTTTGGCTTAAAATCTCACGATACATGGCCCCATTCATTCTTTCCTTAACACGGATCAATCGTCCTGTCCCCTTAGCAGAAAAACAGCCCCAAAGCATGATGTTTCCAACCCCATGCTTCACAGTAGGTATGATGTTCTTGGGATGCAACTCAGTTTTCTTCTTCCTCCAAACACGACGAGTTGAGTTTATACCAAAATGGATACATGGATGATACAGCAGAGGATTGGGAGAATGTCATGTGGTCAAAATAGAACTTTTTGGTATAAACTCAACTCGTCGTGTTTGGAGGAAGAAGAATACTGAGTTGCATCCCAAGAAACACCATACCTACTGTGAAGCATGGGGGTGGGAACATCATGTTTTGGGGCTGTTTTTCTGCTAAGTGGACAGGACGATTGATCCGTGTTAAGGAAAGAATGAATGGGGCCATGTATCGTGAGATTTTGAGCCAAAACCTCCTTCCATCAGTGAGAGCTTTGAATGGTTGACCAAATACTTATTTTCCACCATAATTTACAAATAAATTCTTTAAAATTCCTACAATGTGATTTCCTGGATTTATTTTTCACATTCTGTCTCTCACAGTTGAAGTGTACCTATGATAAAAATTACAGACCTCTGTCATCATTTTAAGTGGGAGAACTTGCACAATCCGTGGCTGACTAAACACTTTTTTGCCCCACTGTATCTGTGGTGTTCTTTCCATACAACACACAGGTTTTGCCGTAGTAAGGTTGTTTAGTGGTACCTCAACTTCAGAGGGTTTATTAGGCAAGCAAAAATAAGAGTTACCAGCCTCCTGGCTGTTAATCAGTGTAGCAAATATCACCGGGAACCCCGTAACTTACGCCCAAAACTTCGCTCGCATTAATTCATAGCTAAAGACTGACATACATTTGTCAGGACTGTGACATGGATTTATTTAGCTTCTTCTACGGGCGAGACGTGAACGTGAGTAAATTTTTTATTTATACTCAAAATACAAAAAGGCAAAAAAAAAAGCGCGCTCGGTGGCGGATAATAATCTATACTAAAAAACTTTAAACCAAAACAGCACAAAGGCAAGACTATCTACAAACAAACATAATATACTATGAAAGGCACAAGGCAAACCAAAAACTAGCACTGAGGCATATATACAAAGAAGTCTTACGTGGCTTGGTCAAACAATAAACAGAGTGGCAAAGCATGAGGGTCCGGCAAGGAAAGGTAGGTGCGTGGTCATAAGGGTTCAACACAGTCCAGTAGGTAAAATAGCCAGGCCGAGGAAAGGAAAACAAATGACTTGAATACTGCTGTGGTAATTGGAAACAGGTGTGAGAGGCTGAGGATCGGGGCGGGACTAAGGGGACCAGGTGGAAACTAATGGGTTGGCATGGAAACAAACAAAACCAGGAAGTGCAAAATGTGAAGCAAGAGTCCAAAAACAAAACAAAACATGACCGAACATAAACCTGATTTACAGGCATGACAATATTTGTTTTTCCATCCATGGGAAGGCAGTGAAGGACAGTGCTGAGAATTAAAAAAAAAAAAGGTATGTGATTCATTTAATTAAAGAAAGAAATCATCAAAAACATGTCCGAGCACGTCGCTAATTTGTGCGTCTCACTGCTGGTCCGCACCATACTGAAGCAGAATGCGTCTAACGCCAGTCACAAATGTAAAAATATTATTCAAACGGCGGACATTTATCCATTTAAAAAAAAAAAAAAAAAAGAAAAACTGCTGATGGTGTGTTTGACGCAAGGAGATACTGTACAAGTCCAATCTCCAAGGAAAATAGATAGATAGATGGACGGATGGACAGATGGACAGATGGACAGATGGACAGATGGATAGATGGATAGATGGATAGATAGATAGATAGATAGATAGATAGATAGATAGATAGATGGATGGATGGATGGATGGATGGATGGATGGATGGATGGATGGATGGATGGATGATGGATGGATGGATGGATAGATAGATAGTACTTTATTGATTAATTTTCCTGCATTCCCTCAGGAAAATAAAAATTCCAGCAGCAGTGTACAGAATTGAGATCGAATTTAAAAAGTAAAAAGTAAATAATGGGGGGTATTAATGAAAAATAAAATACAAAAATATAACAATACGAATACAAATAAAAAGCAACGATAAGAATAAAGGTATAACAGTAAAGATTGGAATATAACAGGAGAAACTAGGCAGTAGTGACCGTGTTATGAAGATGAATTGTATTGTTAATTGCACAGTTTTTTTTTGTTGCAGTTTATTTCAGTATTGTTATTGTTTTGCATCCACTGTACTGATGTACATTATCATCACATCAGTTCATAAAACTACTGGAGTTGTTTATTGTACATTCTGCTGTCCTGTTTTCCATACAGTTTTTCCTTTTAAAAGAATGCTGAGATGATGGAGTTTTGCGGGGGGCATAGACCCATATTGGATGTAATCATATACATGTTCTGTAATTGTATACTAAATATATTGATGTACTATAATGCGATGTACACTATAGTGTATACCAGTGGTTCTCAAATGGGGGTACGCGTACCCCTGGGGGTCCTTGAAGGTATGCCAAAGGGAAGGTGAGATTTTTTTAAAATACTCTAAAAATAGCACCAATTCAAAAATCCTTTATAAATATATTTATTGAATAATACTTCAACAAAATATGAATGTAAGTTCATAAACTGTGAAAAGAAATGCAAAAATGCAATATTCAGTGTTGACAGCTAGATTTTTTTTGAGGATATGTTCCATAAATATTGATGTTAAAGATTTCTTTTTTTGTGAAGAAATGTTTAGAATTAAGTTCATGAATCCAGATGGATCTCTATTACAATCCCATGATTACTTCTATGTGTAAAAATCTTAATTTATCTTTATTTACTTGTTTATTTTTCAACAAGTTTTTAGTTATTTTAATATCTTTTTTTCCAAATAGTTCAAGAAAGACCACTACAAATGAGCAATATTTTGCACTGTTATACAATTTAATAAATCAGAGACTGATGACATAGTGCTGTATTTTACTTCTTTATCTCTTCTTTTTCAACCAAAAATGCTTTGCTCTGATTAGGGGGTACTTGAATTAAAAAAATGTTCACAGGGGGAACATCACTGAAAAAAGGTTGAGAACCACTGGTGTATGCTATATACTTATTTTATTTCTCATGTTTAAATTTGTAGTGATAGAGTATTTTTGGATGTTGTGATCGAAATAAAGAATAAAGTCAAAGTCAAGTTATTTGTTCGTTCTCACTTGTCCAGAAGGGGGCGGTCTGCCAGTGATGATTGTCATGAGTAAAGCAGGTGAGGCCCGGCATGCTGCAGGTGTCGTTGTTCTGGAGCCTTTTTAGGAATTTACGAAGTTTCTTTCTGCGCTTCTGCTCCTTCTGCATCCACTGGGCCTTCTGCTTTGACGGCATTCTGATGGGAAGGAAAACACATACTAAAACCCTGACACATGGAAATCTCTGCATTGATAACCAGCATTCACACATATTGTTTTCTACACCAAAATTTATCTATTTATTCTATTTCTCCAGATCTTGGCGTGCTTTAACTTCCACATTTTTCAACCAGGTCAAACCGTTCCGACTTCAAACTGTTCAGCCTATTACGGAATCGCAGGCTTTCCCTTGACAAATTCCAGAAAATTCCTAGATTTCCCAGAATTCCAGGTTTTTCCGGGACATCTTTCCCATTCAAATTGAATCGGCCATTTTTCAAACTTCCACCATGTCCACATTTTTCAACCTATTCAAACTATTCCACCTTCTACATATTTCGCTATTTTGGAAATTCAAACTTCTTTTGTTCCAAGTTCAAAAAAATTCCAGGATTTTCCAGAATTCCTGGTTTTCCAAAGCCCTATTTCCCCCTTTTTTTCTGGCAAATACTCCTTCCACATTTTTCAACACATTTTAACCGTTAAACCATCAAATCCATCCATCCATTTTCTACCGCTTATTCCCTTTGGGGGTTGCGGGGTGCGCTGGTGCCTAGCTCAGCTGCAATTGGGCGGAAGGCGATGTACACCCTGGACAAGTCGCCACCTCATCGCAAGTACCGACAAATCATTCCTCTTAATCAGGATAAAAAACAAAGTTGTTTTTTTAAATGGAAAAATTCCCAGTTTTCCCGAAATTCAAGGAATTCCGTAACACCATTTCTCAATTCAACATGACTTCAACATTCTTCGACCGATTTGAAACATTTCAACACCAACTGTTTCAACTTATTCAGACCATTGAAGTTTTGGGGGGAAATTCCCATTGAAATGAATGGGACATTCTTCAAAGTTCCACAACTCCCACATGTTTCATCTGATTCAAACCGTTTCAACTTCAATATATTCAGCCTGTTCAGGAAGTGTGCTCTACTTCAACAATTCTAAAAAGAAAAATCCCAGATTTCTCAGAATTCCTTTTTTTGGTGCATGTTCCCCATTCAAAATGAATTGTCCATTTTTAAAACTTATATCTTTAACCCATTCCACCTTCAACACATTCGACCATTTTGGAAAATTTTCACCCGAGTCAAACTGTTCCGACTTCAAACTGTTCAGCCTATTAAGGAATAGTGGACTTTCCCTTGACAAATTATAAAAATTCCAAGATTTCCCTGAATTCCAGGTTTTTCCAGAATATTTTTCCCATACAAAATTAATTGGCCATTTTTCAAACTTTCACCATGTCCACATTTTTCGACCTATTCAAATTTTCCACCTTCAAATTTTTTCACTATTTTGGAAATTCAAACGTCTTTTTTTCCCAGTTCCAAAAAATTCCAGGATTTTCCAGAATTCATGGTTTTCCGAAGCCCTATTTCCACCCTTTTTTCTGGAGACTATTCCTTCCACATTTTTCAACGCATTTCAAACGTTCTACCGTCAAATCATTCCTCTTAATCAGGACAAAAATTTAAGGTTTTTTTTTAACTGGAAAAATCCCCGGTTTTCCCGAAATTCCAAGAATTCTGTAACACCATTCCTCAATTCAACTACCTCAGTTACTACTTCAACATTCCTCGACTGATTTGAAACATTTCAAAACCAACCATTTCAACTTATTCAGATCATTGAAGTTTCTTACCATTTTCCCCAAAAAATCAAAATTTTTTGGTAAATTCCCATTGAAATGAATGGGACATTCTTCAAAGTTCCACAACTCTCACATTTTTCATCTGATTCAAACCGTTTCAACTTCAATATATTCAGCCTGTTCAGGAAGTGTGCTCTACTTCAACAATTCTAAAAAGAAAAATCCCACATTTCTCAGAATTCCTTTTTTTGGTGCATGTTCCCCATTCAAAATGAATTGTCCATTTTTAAAACTTATATCTTTAACCCATTCCACCTTCAACACATTCGACCATTTTGGAAAATTTTCACCAGAGTCAAACCGTTCCGACTTCAAACTCTTCAGCCTATTAAAGAATAGTGGACTTTCCCTTGACAAATTATAAAAATTCCAAGATTTCCATGAATTCCAGGTTTTTTCCGGAATGTTTTTCCCATACAAAATTAATTGGCCATTTTTCAAACTTTCACCATGTCCACATTTTTCGACCTATTCAAACTATTCCACCTTCAAAATTTTTCACTATTTAGGAAATTCAAACGTCTTTTTTTCCCCAGTTCCAAAAAATTCCAGGATTTTCCAGAATTCATGGTTTTCCGAAGCCCTATTTCCACCCTTTTTTCTGGCGACTATTCCTTCCACATTTTTCAACGCATTTCAAACGTTCTACCGTCAAATCATTAATCAGGACAAAAATTTAAGTTTTTGTTTTAACTGGAAAAATTCCCGGTTTTCCCGAAATTCCAAGAATTCTGTAACACCATTCCTCAATTCAACTACCTCAGTTACTACTTCAACATTCCTCGACCGATTTGAAACATTTCAAAACCAACCATTTCAACTTATTCAGATCATTGAAGTTTCTTACCATTTTCCCAAAAAAAATCCCAATTTTTGGGGAAATTCCAATTGAAATGAATGGGACATTCTTCAAAGTTCCACAACTCCCACATTTTTCATCCGATTCAAACTGTTTCAACTTCAAAATGTTCAGCCTGTTCAGGAAGTGTGCTCTACTTGAACAATTCTAAAAAAAAAAATCCCAGATTTCTCAGAATTCCTTTTTTTGGTGCATGTTCCCCATTCAAAATGAATTGTCCATTTTTAAAACTTATATCTTTAACCCATTCCACCTTCAACACATTCGACCATTTTGGAAAATTTTCACCCGAGTCAAACTGTTCCGACTTCAAACTGTTCAGCCTATTAAGGAATAGTGGACTTTCCCTTGACAAATTATAAAAATTCCAAGATTTCCATGAATTCCAGGTTTTTTCCGGAATGTTTTTCCCATACAAAATTAATTGGCCATTTTTCAAACTTTCACCATGTCCACATTTTTCGACCTATTCAAACTATTCCACCTTTAACATTTTTCACTATTTTGGAAATTCAAATGTCTTTTTTTCCCAGTTCCAAAAAATTCCAGGATTTTCCAGAATTCATGGTTTTCCGAAGCCCTATTTCCACCCTTTTTTCTGGCGACTATTCCTTCCACATTTTTCAACGCATTTCAAACATTCTACCGTCAAATCATTCCTCTTAATCAGGACAAAAATTTAAGTTTTTTTTTTAACTGGAAAAATTCCCGGTTTTCCCGAAATTCCAAGAATTCTGTAACACCATTCCTCAATTCAACTACCTCAGTTACTACTTCAACATTCCTCGACCGATTTGAAACATTTCAAAACCAACCATTTCAACTTATTCAGATCATTGAAGTTTCTTACCATTTTCCCAAAAAAATCCAAATTTTTTGGGAAATTCCAATTGAAATGAATGGGACATTCTTCAAAGTTCCACAACTCCCACATTTTTCATCTGATTCAAAAAGTTTCAACTTCAAAATATTCAGCCTGTTCTGGAAGTGTGCTCTACTTCAACAATTCTAAAAAAAAAAATCCCAGATTTCTCAGAATTCCTTTTTTTGGTGCATGTTCCCCATTCAAAATGAATTGTCCATTTTTAAAACTTATATCTTTAACCCATTCCACCTTCAACACATTCGACCATTTTGGAAAATTTTCACCAGAGTCAAACCGTTCCGATTTCAAACTCTTCAGCCTATTAAGGAATAGTGGACTTTCCCTTGACAAATTATAAAAATTCCAAGATTTCCCTGAATTCCAGGTTTTTCCGGAATATTTTTCCCATACAAAATTAATTGGCCATTTTTCAAACTTTCACCATGTCCACATTTTTCGACCTATTCAAACTATTCCACCTTCAAAATTTTTCACTAGTTTGGAAATTCAAATGTCTTTTTTTCCCAGTTCCAAAAAATTCCAGGATTTTCCAGAATTCATGGTTTTCCGAAGCCCTATTTCCACCCTTTTTTCTGGAGACTATTCCTTCCACATTTTTCAACGCATTTCAAACATTCTACCGTCAAATCATTCCTCTTAATCAGGACAAAAATTTAAGGTTTTTTTTTAACTGGAAAAATCCCCGGTTTTCCCGAAATTCCAAGAATTCTGTAACACCATTCCTCAATTCAACTACCTCAGTTACTACTTCAACATTCCTCGACCGATTTGAAACATTTCAAAACCAACCATTTCAACTTATTCAGATCATTGAAGTTTCTTACCATTTTCCCAAAAAAATCCCAATTTTTTGGGAAATTCCAATTGAAATGAATGGGACATTCTTCAAAGTTCCACAACTCCCACATTTTTCATCCGATTCAAACCGTTTCAACTTCAAAATGTTCAGCCTGTTCAGGAATCGTGTGCTCTACTTCAACAATCCCAGATTTCCTGTATTTCCTTTTTTTTGTGCATTTTCCCCATTCAAAATGAATTGGCAATTTTTCAAACTTATATCTTTAACCCATTCAAACTATTCCACCTTCAACACATTCCACCATTCTGGAAATTCAAACTACCATTTTTCCAAGTTCAAAACATTTCCAGATTTTCTCATTTCTTGCCTGATTTAAACAATTCCGAACCCCAACCAATTCAGCTCATTTATGACATTCATCGTCCCAATCATTTTCAAAAAAATCGCGCTTTTCCCTAAATTCACAAATTTCCAGGAAGTTCCTCTTAAAATGAATGGGAGATTTTTCCAAGTTGCACAATTCCCATATTTTTTAACCTATTCAAACCATTCCAACATTAACACCTTCCTCTTATCCTGGACATTCAAACTAACACTTTCCAAAGTTCCAAACCAAATTCCGTTTTTCCTCGAAATTCTAACTCTTCAACATTCAAACCATTCCAGCATTCAAACCGTTTAAACGATTTCAACATTTAAACCATATCTACATTCATCTTTCATTCCATTAGCATTTCAGTTCAGCGTCAGCCCTTCAACATTCAAATTCTTCTTACATTCGTACTACATTCTGTCAGCATTTCACTTTAACATCAGCATAGAGCATTCACATGCAATTCCTTCAGGAATTGCCTCTTCTAGTTATGTTTAAAGGGGAACATTATCACAATTTCTCAAGGGCTACAACCAATAAAAATCAGTTCCCAGTGGCTTATTTTATTTTTCAAAGTTTTTCTCAAAATTTTACCCATCACGCAATATCCCTAAAAATGGCTTCAAAGTGCCTGATTTTAACCGTCGTTATATCCACCCGTCCATTATCCTGTGACGTCACTGCGTGACCTCACAGAAACAAACATGGCGGATAGCACAGAAAGGTATAGCGATATTAGCTCGGATTCAGACTCAGATTTCAGCTCCGTAAGCGATTCAACAGATTACGCATGTATTGAAACGGATGGTTGGAGTATGGAGGCAGGTAGCGAAAATGAAATTGAAGAAGAAACTGAAGCTATTGAGCCATATCACGACAGACAGCGGCACGGGAGGAAGCGAGGACGAATTCGGCGATCGCCTTCTAACCAACGATTGGTATGTGTTTGTTTGGCATTAAATGTGGGTGGAGGGAAAGGCTGGATGCAAATATAGCTACAAATGAGGCATAATGATGCAATATGTACATCCAGCTAGCCTAAATAGCATGTTAGCATCGATTAGCTTGTAGTCATGCCGTGACCAAATATGTCTGATTAGCAGACTCCACATAAGTCAATAACATCAACAAAATTCACCTTTGTGCATTCATGCACAATTTTATAAGTTTGGTGGACAAAACGAGACAGAAAAAGAAGTGGCATAAATCATATCCAGGGGGTTTACCTCGCTCGTCTGCGGGAAGAGACTGCCGTCGTCCCTGAATAGCTCGCACTCGGGCAGATATTGCAGATTTCTTTGACTTTATCGTTGGAAATGCATCTGCTTTAAGTGTCGCAGGATATCCACACATTCTTGCCATCTCTGTCGTAGCATAGCTGTCATCGGTAAAGTGAGCAGAACAAACGAGGGACTTCCGCATCTTTTGGCCACTGGTGCAACTTGAATCCGTCTCTGTTCGTGTTGTTACACCCTCCGACAACACACCGACGAGGCATGATGTCTCCAAGGTACGGGAAAACAGTCGAAAAAACGGAAAATAACAGAGCTGATTTGACTTGGTGCAGGTAATAAGATTGAGAAAATGGCGGATTGCTTCATGTTGTGATGTCACGGGTGAAAGGTCATCGCTCCGACAGGCTATCAATTGAAAGGTGTTTAAATCGCCAAATTCACCCTTTTAGAGTTCGGAAATCGGTTAAAAAAACATATGGTCTTTTTTCTGCACCATCAAGGTATATATTGACGCTTACATAGGTCTGGTGATAATGTTCCCCTTTAAATTACTCTTACCTGAGGGAATGCACGCGCCCAGTGCTCAACATAAAGTTTTCTTTACTCTCCAGCAGATAACTGTTAAAAAAAATAAATACAAAAACTATGTAAAAATGGAGCAAAAAACTATGAGTAAAATAATTTTTGTTGGTGACCGTTTCTAACCTGGGTGTGCTACACTGACACTCCTCTGGCCGCACCTTTTTCAGGTGACCTTTGACATCACGCAGGTTCTTTATTTTGGTCTGCAAGGTTTCAATCTACAAAATGAGCAAGCACATACACGGCTCAGCATGTTTGTCTCACATTGTATAGAAATAAGCCAGTACCTCGTGCTCAATATGCAGCTTGTGGTCTTTCCATGCCTGCAGGGACTTATAAAGGCCCCCGTCGCATTTTACTGTGTCGTTCAAGAGAATGGAGCATCTGCACACACCAGAAAAAGGCAAAGGTAGCAAATTAGTAAAAACAGGTGAAGCATATGTTGTTTACAAGGAAGAAGCAGCATGCTGACAACCACAGTGTCTGATATCATTTATCCTGAACTAATGAATGTATTAGCTAATGAATGCCGCGGTATTGGCTATCATTTATCCGTAATGAATGCATGCATTATTTAATGAATACAACAGTGTCTGATAGCATTTATCACAAATTCCTACATGCGTTATTATTGAAGCACCTAAATGCTTCTGTTTCGGTTTATATCAAAGTGCACGCGACCCAGCACGTCAAAGGACTACAGGCCGGTGGGGCTAACCTCCCATATCATGAAGACCATGGAGAGGTTGGTCCTGGAACAACTCCGCCCTACAGTCAAGCCCGAACTGGACCCACTCCAATTCGCCTACCAGCCACGACTGGGAGTGGAGGACGCAGTCATCTACCTGTTGAACCGAGCCCACGCCCACCTGGACAACCCTGCAAGCAGTGTGAGGGTCATGTTTTTTGACTTCTCCAGTGCTTTCGATACTATACGGCCAGGGCTACTGGGTGTGAAGTTGGAGAAGATGCAGGTGGAGGTCCCCTTGGTGTCCTGGGTTGTAGATTACCTGACTGACAGACCCCGCATGGTACAGTCCTCTTCACTATTTACACCACTGATTTCCACTATCAATCAGAGTCCTGCCACCTTCAGAAGTTTTCTGATGACTCTGCAATAGTGGGGTGTATTGAGGATGGTGATGATGGGGAATACAGGGCACTGGTGGAGGACTTTGTCACATGGTGTGGAAAGAACCACCTCCAGCTCAATGTGACGAAGACCAAGGAGCTGGTTGTGGACCTGGAAAGGAGGAGGAGTACTCCGGCGACCCCTGTTTCCATCAGGGGGGTCGATGTGGACGTGGTCGAGGATTATAAATACCTCGGAGTACGCATCGACAACAAGCTGAATGGGTCAAAACACGCTGAGGAGGGACAAGAAGGGACAGGAGGCTAGGATCCTTCAACGTCTGTACAAAGATGTAGAAGATGTTCTACGAGTCGGTGGTGGCGGGCGCCTTCTTGTACGCCGTGGCCTGCTGGGGCAGCGGGCTGAGAGCGAGGGACGCAAACAGACTGGACAAGTTGGTAGAGAAGGCCAGTAATAAATGGGTTGTACTTGTATAGCGCTTTTCTACCTTCAAGGTACTCAAAGCGCTTTGACACTACTTCCACATTTACCCCTGGGTGCAGGGAAAGCGCTTTGACACTACTTCCACATTTACCCATTCACACACACATTCACACACTGATGGAGGGAGCTGCCATGCAAGGCGCTAACCAGCACCCATCAGGAGCAAGGGTGAAGTGTCTTGCTCAGGACACAACGAACGTGACGAAGTTGGTACTAGGTGGGATTTGAACCAGGGACCCTCGGGTTGCGCACGGCCACTCTCCCACTGCGCCACGCCGTCCCGTAATGTGGTGGGAGTGGAGCTGGACTCTCTGGCTTGGGTGTCAGAGAGGAGAAGTCGAGCGAAACTCCTAGCCATTATGGACAACACCTCCCACCCACTACACTCGGACCTTGTGGAGAGAATGAGCACGTTCAGTGGAAGGCTCAGACTCCCAAAATGTAACACGGAACAACACAGGAGGTCCTTCATACCGACAGCCATCAGACTGTATAATGCATATGTTCCTTGACTGCACTTAAATGTAGAATATACGTAGAATATATTTATATTATTGATAAATTACATATTATATATATAGTTTATGTTATATATTATTTATTATTATTATTGTTTGTTGTGAGTGAACTGTGGTGCTGAATTTCCCCCAGGGATCAATAAAGTATTTTCTATTCTATTCTATTCTACTCTATTCAAACACATATACAATTTTAGCAAGTGACATCACATATTACACATTTGCATTTCTCATTACATGTCCTGAAAGAGGTAGGGAGAATCAAACTTTTTTTTATCCTACCCCTTTTCACTTCATAGCAATTTCTAATACACTTACTCATACCTTGTTCTCAATTTGTAACAGATTAAATCAACGCATTTTTAGTACAACGATTCACATTTGAGATTAATACTAATGATTTTTTAATAAAAATCAAGATGTTTAACCCATTTCTTCTTTCTTATACTTTGTAGACACTCCCTAATTTAATCCCACATACTGATATGCTAAAAGTCGTTAGTGTTGAACGTTCACACAAATGTTTTAAATTATATTTTCTAAGGCAGTGGTTCTCAAATGGGGGTACGCGGACCCCTGGGGGTACTTGAAGGTATGTCGAGGGGTACGTGAGATTTTTCAAATATATTCTAAAAATAGCAACAATTCAGCAATCCTTTATAAATATATTTATTGAATAATATTTAAACAAAATATGAATGTAAGTTCATAAACTGTGGATATGTTCCATAAATATTGATGTTAAAGATTTATTTTTTTGTGAAGAAATGTTTAGAATTAAGTTCATGAATCCAGATGGATCTCTATTTGATCCCCAAAGAGGGCACTTTAAGTTGATGATTACTTCAATGTGTAGAAATTTTTATGTATAATTGTATCACTTGTTTATTTTTCAACAAGTTTTTAGTTATTTTTATATCTTTTTTTCTAAGAGTTAAAGAAAGACAACTACAAATGAGCAATATTTTGCACTGTTATACAATTTAATAAATCAGAAACTGATGACATAGTGCTGTATTTTACTTCTTCATCTCTTTCTTTTCAACTAAAAAGGCTTTGCTCTGATTAGGGGGTACTTGAATTAAAAACATGTTCCCAGGGGGTACATCACTGAAAAAAGGTTGAGAACCACTGTTCTAAGGTTTTATTTCCCTTTTGTTGAGGTGAATTGTTGGATATTCTTGGGTAGCATGCTAAAGTTTGCTTTGTGCATAATTTTAGCTGTTTGAAAATGCACCAAATCATTGAATTTCAATATTTTGGATTGAGTAAATAAAGGGTTTGTATGTTCTCTATATCCAACATTATGTTTTATTCTATCTGATCGGTTTTGTAACACTGTTAGCGAGGGAAGTGTATTTTAGTAGTTATTTCCCCATATTTCTACACAATAACTCAGAAATTGTAACACTAGCAAGCAGTAGAGAATATGAATTTTCCTGACATCTACAAAGCAATAAACTACATGCTGCCACCTACTGATGTGGAAGAGTATAACAAGGTTACTCTGCTGAGCTCTCGACAACACAGAAACTCAACAACGGCACATTATTTGCGGATTATAATTACTGGTTTGCAAAAAATTAGTGATGTCCGATAATATGTTTTAAAATGCTTTAAAATGTTGTATCGGAAATTATCAGCCTCCTGTCCCAAATTCCAAGCTGGTGTTTTGAGGCATGTTAAAAAAAATAATGCACTCTGTGACTTCAATAATAAATATGGCAGTACCATGTTGGCATTTTTTCCATAACTTGAGTTGATTTATTTTGGAAAACATTGTTACATTGTTTAATGCATCCAGCGAGGCATCACAACAAAATTAGGCGTAATAATGTGTTAATTCTACAACTGTATATATCGGTATTGGTTGATATCGGAATCGGTAATTAAGAGTTGAACAATATCGGAATATCGGATATCGGCAAAAAAGCCATTATCGGACATCTCTACAAAAAATATTTTTAACCCCCTATAGGTGAAATTTCATAATCTCCCACAGCACAAAAAAAACACTGCACTAACTGGACTATCAGATATTCCCATTCTATTGTTTTCCAATTAAAAATTGGTAATATGAAAAAATTTAAACACAGGAAGTGAACAGAATATGAACCAGAACTCAGAGAAGTTGAATAAAACATAAATATTTGCTTCTACTTACTACTTTTCAAACTGGTTTAATTGTGTCAGCGTGGGAGATTGTTTAATAAGACTTTGTTAAGCATCTTCCAAATAAACTAAACCATTACCACGTATGAATGCATGTTTATTAGGGGTGTGGGAAAAAATCGATTCGAATACGAATCGCGATTGTCTCGTTGTGTTATTCAGAATCGATTCTCATTTTTTTTAAATATTTATTTATTATTATTATTATTTTTTTTTTTAATCAATCCAACAAACCACTTAACAGCAACAGTGAAGTGAAGTGAATTATATTTATAGTGAAGTGAATTATATTTATATAGCGCTTTTTCTCTAGTGACTCAAAGCGCTTTACATAGTGAAACCCAATATCTAAGTTACATTTAAACCAGTGTGGGTGGCACTGGGAGCAGGTGGGTAAAGTGTCTTGCCCAAGGACACAACGGCAGTATCTAGGATGGCGGAAGCGGGGATCGAACCTGCAACCCTCAAGTTGCTGGCACGGCCACTCTACCAACCGAGCTATAACAATGCAATCTAATTCCAAAACCATACCTGACCCAGCAACACTCAGAACTGCAATAAACAGAGCAATTGAGAGGAGACACAAACACGACACAGAACAAACCAAAAGTAGTGAAACAAAAATTAATATTATCAACAACAGTTTCAATATTAGTTATAATTTCAGCATAGCAGTGATTAAAAATCCCTCATTGACATTATCATTAGACATTTATAAAAATAAAAATAAAATAAAAATAGTGTCACAGTGGCTTACACTTGCATCTCATAAGCTTGACAACACACTGTGTCCAATGTTTTCACAAAGATAAAATAAGTCGTATTTTTGGTTCGTTTAATAGTTAAAACTAATTTACATTATTGAAATCAGTTGATGAAACATTGTCCTTTACAAATATAAAAGCTTTTAAAAAAAAATCTACTACTCTGCTAGCATGTCAGCAGACTGGGGTAGATCCTGCTGAAATCCTATGTATTGAATGAAAACAGAATCGGTTTGAATCGGAAAAATATCGTTTTTAAATCGAGAATCGAGTTGATTCGAAAAAAATCGATATATAATCGAATCGCTGTTGTGATCCGGCTTCCGGATCACACATCTCTAGCATGTTTGTCTTTTTTGTATTGTCCTACTATGTTTTGATCATGTTTTGGACTCTACCGATCCCGTTTGTTAGCGCACTTCCTTGTTTTGTATTGTCACCAAGGCAACCTAAGTATGCCTCCTGCACGGACTCATTACGCACACCTGTTTTGAATTTTTTGTGTTGTATTTAAGACCACCTGCTACCTTAGTTCCTCCTGGCTGTTTTGTTTGCTACTTGCAACACGCACGTTGGTTCTTATTTTTGTAATCACTATTGCTAAGTCTCGCCTTAGCTTTGCGTGCGCTCTGCACCTCTATTCCTGTACTCTGCTCTCGTGCTAATTATTAGCATAGCTCTCCGTGCATTCGGCACGCCTTTTCTTTGCATTTTGTACCAGTATTATTTTTGTTTTCGTATTAAATCTAATCTTACCTGCAACTCCTGCCTGTCCTGGTCCTCTTGCATCCCTGGGGTAGCAACACGCATCCATTATGCCTCGCCACCGTGTCAGAAAACAGCCAGCACAACGCCGCCTCGCAGTGGACCACCAAAAGTCTTCCCTTCGCCAAGCCGCGAAGACTTTTTCCCCGGACAGCAGCGCGCAGACAACAGCCCAGTACTCTTCCCTGAGGTTTGGAAGTTTTGTTTTTTCTCCATATTCCAACCACTCTTCCGACTGGGCTGTAAGGCCAGGGCATACCTCCGGCCCACCGGTCCATCACGGTGACGTCATTTCGTCAACGCCCCCTGGTGACTCAATACCACCCCCTGTCGATGATATTTTTTCTGAGGATTTTTATATTGTTGAGTCTTATTCTCAACCTGTTTCAAATATTGACTATGATTTTTTGGACTCTATAGACACAACTAAGTTCTATACAGATGTTATTTCTAGATGCAAACTAAGGCAACATGAGCTACCTACTTTTCTTCCTCCACCTGTGTTTCCCCCGGTCAAGCCACTAAGGCCACCTAGACCTCCTCCACCGACTTTTCGACTCGCTAGTCCACTACCTCCAGTGCGCCCTCCACCACCGGTGTTCAAGCCTAGTCCCAGTCCTGGTCCGACTTCTGGCCAACATTGTAGATCAACTCGTAGACTGAGTCGTAGTCCGAGTCCTAGCCCAAGTCCTTGCTCAAGTCATTCTCTTAATGGTAGTCCAAGTCCCGGTCCCAGTTACGTACCTTCGTGTAGTCTTGATCGTAGTCCGTGTCCTAATTCCCCTCGTGGTCTTAGTCCTCACAGTAACCCTAGTCCTTGCCCAAATTCTTGTCCGAGCCCCAGTGTCACTGTAAGTCCTAGTCTTTGTCCAAGTCCTTGCCCGAGCACCAGTATGATTGTAAGTCCCAGTCCTTGCCCTAGGTTGACCTCAAGTCCTAGTTCCTGCCCAAGCCCTGGTTCGACTGTAAGTCCTGGTCCTTGCCCAAGTCCTTATAAAAGCACTAGTTTGATTGTAAGTACTGGTCCTCACACAAGTCCTTGCCCAAGTCCTAGTGTTAGTCTAAATCCTCATAGTAGTCCTAGTCCTCCTCTCTGCCAGTCTCTTAGTGCTCCTCGGCTGACGCCGACTCCTGCTCCTCGGCTGACGCCGACTCCTGCTCCTCGGCTGACGCCGACTCCTGCTCCTCGGCTGACGCCGACTCCTGCTCCTCGGCTGACGCCGACACCTGCTCCTCGGCTGAAGCCGACACCTGCTCCTCGGCTGAAGCCGACACCTGCTCCTCGGCTGAAGCCGACACCTGCTCCTCGGCTGAAGCCGACACCTGCTCCTCGGCTGAAGCCGACACCTGCTCCTCGGCTGAAGCCGACACCTGCTCCCAGTCTGGTTCTCACACCTGCTCCCAGTCTGGTTCTCACACCAGCTCCCAGTCTGGTTCTCACACCAGCTCCCAGTCTGGTTCTCACACCAGCTCCCAGTCTGGTTCTCACACCAGCTCCCAGTCTGGTTCTCACACCAGCTCCCAGTCTGGTTCTCACACCAGCACAAACTCCAAGGCTGGAGCCCACTCCGGTACCAGCACCACGACAGGTACCGGTGCCAGCTCCGTGCCGCCAAGCACCGCCGACGACGGGGCTGGAGCCCACACCAGCGCCGACGACGGGGCTGGAGCCCACACCAGCGCCGACGACGGGGCTGGAGCCCACACCAGCGCCGACGACGGGGCTGGAGCCCACACCAGCGCCGACGACGGGGCTGGAGCCCACACCAGCGTCGACGACTCCTGCGGCTCCCAGGCCGCCTCCGACGACTCCTGCGGCTCCCAGGCCGCCTCCGACGACTCCTGCGGCTCCCAGGCCGCCTCCGACGACTCCTGCGGCTCCCAGGCCGCCTCCGACGACTCCTGCGGCTCCCAGGCCGCCTCCGACGACTCCTGCGGCTCCCAGGCCGCCTCCGACGACTCCTGCGGCTGCAGCACCCGCATCATCCTCGCCAGCTGCACTCGGGCCTGCTTTGGCTGCAGTCCCCGCACCCTCGTCTGCTGCTTCCAAGCCTGCTGGGATTTCGGTGCTGAGGCGTCGTCCACCATGTCGGCCACGGATGTGGCCGTGCCCGGGTCGTCCGCCTCGCCGGGCACCTCATCCTGCGAGGCGGCCACTAATGTGGCCTTTTCGAGGTCGCCCGCCAAAACTTTTTCGGCAGCAGCGTTCCACCCGCCGCCGCCACATGATGTGTCCTCGGTGGATTCGGGGACATGCGATCTGGCGACCCTCCACCGTGGACTCCTTCCGCCCTCCCTTCGTTTGTGAACTTTCTGGTTTTGGGAGGGGGTTCTCTTTATTGCAGTTTTTTGGGGGCATCTGGGATCTGCCCCTTAAGGGGGGGGTAATGTTGTGATCCGGCTTCCGGATCACACATCTCTAGCATGTTTGTCTTTTTTGTATTGTCCTACTATGTTTTGATCATGTTTTGGACTCTACCGATCCCGTTTGTTAGCGCACTTCCTTGTTTTGTATTGTCACCAAGGCAACCTAAGTATGCCTCCTGCACGGACTCATTACGCACACCTGTTTTGAATTTTTTGTGTTGTATTTAAGACCACCTGCTACCTTAGTTCCTCCTGGCTGTTTTGTTTGCTACTTGCAACACGCACGTTGGTTCTTATTTTTGTAATCACTATTGCTAAGTCTCGCCTTAGCTTTGCGTGCGCTCTGCACCTCTATTCCTGTACTCTGCTCTCGTGCTAATTATTAGCATAGCTCTCCGTGCATTCGGCACGCCTTTTCTTTGCATTTTGTACCAGTATTATTTTTGTTTTCGTATTAAATCTAATCTTACCTGCAACTCCTGCCTGTCCTGGTCCTCTTGCATCCCTGGGGTAGCAACACGCATCCATTATGCCTCGCCACCGTGTCAATCGCGACCCCAAGAATCGACATTGAATCGAATCGTGGGTCACCCAAAGATTCGCAGCCCTAATGTTTATACTGATGGTCGCCATGACACTAAGCATCAAATAGCACAGGTACACACCTGTAAGTGACCTTCAGAGAAGCAGGTGGGGTAAGTACGTTGGCGGTGGGCCTGGCTGTGACTCCCATGCCACTGAACTCTTCATCATCTTCTCCGTGCAGCGCTCCTCGACTTCTGTCTCGGGCCCAGCTGTTGTTGTGAAAGTTGGTAGGATGGTAGTAGGACTTCTCCAGGTCCACAGCGTACAGGTCTCCGTCAAGCTCAAATGATACAGAGCGGGCCCAACGCTTCCTGGATGCCGACTTGCTAGATTTCATCTCTAAAAAGAAAAAGATAGACGACACAATCTCAGATGATGTCAACCCTACATATATCTCATAAATTAGCAACAGGAGGCGTGGGAATCAACGGGCCCCATTCAGCAACCGTTCTTAAGAACACATTTTGTTCTTGCGCCCACTTACGAAGTTTTAAGGATATTTTTGGTATTCACCAATGTTTTCTTAGCTGGGATTTGTTCGTAGTTAAGAACTAAATCTAAGAGTGCGCCAGAGCACTCTTAGGGTGGCCTATTTAATCTTAAGTCTGACAAGTTCCTGTCAGGCTTGCCACTGACAGTTTGTTTGTGTTTTAGTTTTTCCTCTGTGTGTGTTTAGTATTTCCTGTCCTTAGTTCCTGTCAGCACTTTTATTTTGGTTCAGCTTCCTGTTTGTCTCCCTGAATGCTTTGTTTCCCCTGAGCTGCAGCTGTTGGCACCTGGCCACACCTGGTGTCAATCAGCCCGCTCCTATTTGTACCTGCTTTGTCTTCCATTCGGTGCTGGATTATTGATTTGTCATTGCCACGTGTCGCTCTTGTCGTTGCGACCTGTCGTGTCGTATCTTTGCAGCGTAGCGGTAGGCTATATTTTCGTTAGATGTTTGTAGCTTGCTGTTTTTTGTTCCCTGCTTCCAATTTGTTTTTTTTTACAACACGTAACGACTTCTATTCTCTGTTCTGTTTGTTAGCCTCCATTCTAAGCCTTTTGTTTTTGCTAGCTTCCATGCTAAGTTCCTTTTGTTTGTGATTCGCCTAGTGCGCGCTTTTTGTTTGTTCTTGTTTAGTTTTAATTAAATCATGTTTTCTTATTAAATGCCTGCCTCCATCTCTGCATCTTGGGGTTTGTCTGCAACAAACTCTGACAGTTCCCTTACGTCTATTGTCTATCTGTTCTTTTTCTACCGCTTGTCCCTTTCGGGGTCGCTGGACCTATGTTACATTAATATCATAGATAGATAGATAGATAGATAGACCTACTCAGTGGCCTAGTGGTAGGTTGTGAGTTCAAACCCTGGCCGAGTCATACCAAAGACTATAAAAATGGGACTCATGACCCCCTGCTTGGCACTCAGCGTTAAGGGTTGGAATTGGGGGTTAAATCACCAAACATGATTCCCGGGCGCGGTACCGTTGCTGCCCACTGCTCCCCTCACTTCCCAAGAGGTGAACAAGGGAATGGGTCAAATGCAGAGGATAAATTTCACCACACCTAGTGTGTGTGTGACAATCATTGGTACTTTAACTTAACTTTAAGATAGAGATAGATATAGAGCGATATAGAGATATATAGCTACGCACGCACGCACGCACGCACGCACGCACGCACGCACGCACGCACGCACACACACACACACACACACACACACACACACACACACACACACACACACACACACACACACACACACACACATCAATTACCGGGGTGTTGAATTAGTGATTGGTGACTCTTTAAAAGACACAACTGACACAATGGCAATGCCTTTGCTGCTACAGCAAGATTCCGCAGATGGTGCCCTGGGGAGGGAGCGCATATTTCACGACCAAGTAGACCTATTTGCCCGAAATTACGAATATTTATTTGAACGCTTTAGGCTACCTCAGCAGTACCCCCTTTCTTAAACTTACGTTTTGACATTATGTATTTCCATTGTGGGATAATACAAATTTCTCTTCTGTAATCTCTTTGTGTTTTCTCAGTGTGTTTGATGATTCAGCTTTTTTATATGGGGAATTAAGGGCGTTTACCTATACAAATTACGAATTCAAGGGTGTTTACATATGTATATTGGGGAAACAAGGGCGTGTTTATATGCAAATTATGATTGACACGTACACGCTATAACCATTTGGCATTCAGCAACTTAAGAACAGCAAGTGGGAACAATCGGGCCGTTTAAGAACACGTCATGAATTTGAATGGACTCCTCTTAGGAAATCAGTAAGGAAGAAATATAAGAGGGAAAGCTAGGAACTTATTGCTAAATGGAGCCCAATGTTCCCTCAAACTCACTTGTGACTCAAGTGAGTATCCAAATGTGAGTTGCGAAAAAAGGCTGTGCAATAGCCACTTGCAACATTTTATTTTTTTAATCCACCGTCGCCAAAGGAGAGCAAAACATTGATTAGGTTGCAGATTTATACTTGCGAGGCCATTTTGAAAGACCTTTCAGGAGAAGGTAGATCTCGTGTGACGAGGTCAGCTGACAGGTGGAATGCTTTGTTCACAACTTCCAATGGAATCAACCAATTATGAGCAGTAGCCTTGGCTTACAGCTCCTGATGGGTGCTGCAAAGTTCAAATATTTCATTTATTTATATCCTCACATTCTCATATTTTATTTTGTATGTACTAAAAAGAGAGATACGTTTGGGGCGGTAGAGCTCGGTTGGTAGAGCGGCTGTGCCAGCAAATTGAGGGTTGCAGGTTCGATCCCTGCTTCTGCCCATCCTAGTCACTGCCGTTGTGTCCTTGGGCAAGACACTTTACCCACCTGCTCCCAGTGGCACCCACACTGGTTTAAATGTAAAAATTAGATATTGGGTTTCACTATGTAAAGCGGTTTGAGTCACTTTGAGAAAAGCGCTATATAAATATAATTCACTTTAATTGCGAGTGCAGGTTTATTGATTTTTAAATACGCCGGAAATTAGCCTGTTTTGTACACTAATGATGAGGTTCTATCCCCAGGGTGTACGCAATTCTGTGTCTGCATAGTATTTCTGCAACCGTGGTCATGTGGTGACATGAATGATGGTGCTATGAGAGGTACTTATTAAAGTCGGACATCACTGAAGGCCTAGGTGTGAAATGCACGGCCCGCCACTGCCGTTACATGTTATGTAGACAACAAGGAAGTGTTTTAAATATTAAAAAAGAAACATAATATGACCCCTTTAACACTCTTTTGATGCAATATATAGTAATGCTGCTGAGGCTGAGCCCATCAGTGACTATGATACTGAACAACCCACTGATTAGTTTGGTCTCATCTACTGACCAATACTAATGTAGTATTGACAGTTTTTGTTCATTTAGCCATGTTTTATTCTTCAAAATGCTTATGTTTTAGGATTTAAAAAAAAAACACTTTAAACTAAAACACACATTTGCCCCAAAATCGGCCATGTGTTGAAGCCACAATATTTGAAATAGTGTCAAAGCGCTTTCTTTGAGTTCCTTAAAAAGGTAAAAAAGCGCTATACAAGTACAACCCATTTACCATTACCATGCTTCACTGATGAGAGTATTTGGTGAATATTGTTTTGTCCTACTAATTTTGGCGGTCCTTGAACTCACCATAGTGTGGACTGTGACGCAATAGTTTGTGTAAAATCTTCCACTCCTTTGTCTCATTTTGTCCATCAAAAGTTTTATGCTGTGTGTGAATGCACAAGGGTGCGATTTGTTGATGATATTGACGGCGTGGCCAAGTTGGTAGAGTGGCTGCGCAAGTAATCTGAGGGTTACTGGTTCAATCCCCACCTTGTACCGTCTTAGTCACGTCCGTTGTGTCCTTGGGCAAGACACTTCACCCTTGCTCCTGATGGGTCCTGGTGAGCGCCTTGCATGGCAGCTCCCGCCGTCAGTGTGTGAATGTGTGTGTGTGTGTGTGAATGGGCGAATGGGGCGGCATGGCGTATTGGGTAGAGCGGCTGGCCAGAAACCTGAGGGTTGCAGGTTCGCCCCCCACCTACTGACATCCGAAAAATCGCTGCCGTTGTGTCCCTGGGCAGGACACTTCACCCTTTTCCCCTGGTGCCGCTCACACTGATGTAGTTTACCACCACCAGGTGTGAATGAATGTTGAGTCCCACTTCTCTGTGAGCGCTTTGAGTGTTTAGAAAAGCGCGTTATAAATCTAAGTTATAGAATGTGGAAATACTGTCAAAGCACTTTAAGCTCCTTAAAAAGGGGCAGAAAAGTGCAATACAAGTACAACCCAGACCATGTCTCATCAAGTGACCAATACTACTGTATTATTGATATTTTTTGTGCTTGAAAATGCCTAATCTACAGCAAAATGTTGTAGATAATGCTTTTAAAAACACAACCCCCCTCCACCAAAAAACACATGTGAAACTGCAGTATTTGAAGTGCGTTGTGGCATTTAACGACTGTATATAAATTGTTTTTCATTTTTAATGATTAAAAAAAAAACACCTACATGTCAGCTTTGTGTTATCAGCATCTACGTTTCATCTTTTCTTTCACACCTGTTTGCACTTTTATTCCACTCTTGATGTTTTGTTTTGCTTCATTCATCATTGTTATATGAACCGTAACGGCGTTTGTAATTTGCTGAATACATCTCTCATTGTTTGGAGGGTTCCGCACTTTATACTTGTATATGTTGTCCTAAAACACATTTAATGTGTAAAATAAATTGTTTACCTTATCCCAATAAACATATGTTCAGTGTTTTAACATAAAAGTGTTTGATTGTGAGGCATTAAAAGCCACAAAATGCAACGGGTCCATCCGACCCACAAACGCTGGTTGAGTAACAACAATATGAACATTGCACGGAACATTTTTCTGCCAGTTTCTACATCCCACAGGGATTCTTCTTTTATGTTTCTGCACCTGCGGTTCCCACACAAGGTTGCAACAGTGTTTTTCAACACTGTCTGCTCTCATTTTCTCGCACATTTGACCCTCTGATGCTCTGTGTACCTACAGTCTGTCCTCCTCCTGTCTCGGCCTGCTGTGTGTGTGTGTGTGTGTGTGTGGTACAAAGAACATCAATTTCCACACTTCTATTAGCCCCGGGTCCAGCGGACCCGGACATCTTATATGTAATAGAAATGTGTAGGGCGGTGTATGGTGAGTGGTTATTAAATAAGTATTCTGATATATGTTCTTTACAGATAATGAGCCAAAGTCAGTGAGTATCAGTTTGAAAAATTAATTAATTGTATAATTTTTCTTTTAATAAAAAACAAAAACAGGTCCCACAGACCCGAACACCACACAAGTAATGGTATTTATTTTATGTTGCACGTCCCTTCTCCGAAAGAAAATGACAATTAACTATTCATACGTATTTCAGACTGTTTTCCGCATGTAAAATCATTATAATTATTTCAAAAATGTGTTTTGTGTTAATATTTGCAAATATGGGATTTGCTTATTTGTTACGGGGATAAAATGGTTAGTATTCGTACGACTCAGTCCAAGTCTGACCTTTTGGAACTAATAACTTAAACCAGTGGTGTCAAACGTACGAGTTTGCCAAGTATAAACATTAGCTGCTTTCTTTTTTTTTTTAATGAAAGAAACTGCTGTTCTAAATGTGTCCACTAGATGTCACAATTGCAATCTTGTTAGGCAAGCAAGTGGTTTATACCGGGGCCAAGCAAAAGTTACGCAGTGAAGGGTGACTGTGGCTCCTCCTCCTTGACACGAATGAAACTTAAAACCTGTCGTTTTACGCCTCCTGCTTCAAACACATGGTCATTTGGTACATTTGTTGCCCCAAAATATCTGCCAAACACAACAAAAATGAACTTCACCCTTTTGAATAGTTTTTACCTCCGTTTCTTACGGTTTGTTGAGTTAGAATTGGATTGATACATGGACATGACAAAGGACGTATTTGATACCTAGAAGCGTTTACAAGTGTTATTTGTTTTCAACCCCCGACAGACTGTGACTTAAAGTTTAATCCTGGCTTTTTTTTTTAAAACACAGACAAAATCTAAGATCATTGTGTTTTTAAAACTACACCAGTTTCCTCAGAATTTTCAAAATTTGAAGTGTTTTGTCCAGATTTGTACGTTTTCATAATGTGCTTGTTCTATTTCTGGCCAATGCAAAACAAAGAAAACAACCTGGATTTGTCTTTATTTCTAAGTTATCATGTCATGATTTTACCAATCTTGGGAATAGATTTTCCTCCATGCGGCCCTTGAGTTAAAAAGAATTTGACACCCCTAAATTAAAAGCCTAATGAAATGAGATTTTCTTATTTAAAAGAGGATAGCAGGTCCATTCCATGTGTCATACTTGATAATTTCGCGATATTGCCATATTTTTGCTGAAAGGATTTAGTAGAGAACATCGACGATAAAGTTTGCAACTTTTGGTCGCTAATAAAAAAGCCTTGCCTTTACCGGAAGTAGCAGACGATGTGCGCGTGACGTCACGGGTTGTAGGGCTCCTCACATCCTCACATTGTTTACAATCATAGCCAGCAGCAGCTAGAGCGATTCGGACCGAGAAAGCGACAATTTCCCCATTAATTTGAGCGAGGATGAAAGATTCGTGGATGAGGAAATTTAGAGTGAAGGACTAGAAAAAAAAAAGCCGATTGCAGTGGGAGCGACTCAGATGTTATTAATGTTATTAGACACATTTCTAGGATAATTCTGGAAAATCCCTTATCTGCCTATTGTTTTAGTGAGATTATACAGTACCTGAAAGTCGGAGGGGTGTGGGCACGGGTGTGTTGACGCCAGAGTCTCTGAGGGAAGTCACGCGCTGCACCAGGACGAAGCTCCGCTGGTGTCTCCGGTAAGAGCTGACGTATTACCACAATTTTCTCACCGAAAACTGCCGGTTGACATTTGGTCGGGATCCATGTTCGCTTGACCGCTCTGATCCATAGTAAAGCTTCACATTCGGAAATTTTAAACAAGGAAACACCGTGTGTTTGTGTGGCTAAAGGCTAAAAGCTTCCCACCTCCATCTTTCTACTTTGACTTCTCCATTATTAATTGAACAAATTGCAAAATATTCAGCAACACAGATGTCCAGAATACTGTTTAATTATGCGATTAAAGCAGACTGCTTATAGCTTGGATCTGGCTGGAAAATAATGTCCGCTACAACCCGAGATGTCAAACGCACGCGTCATCATACGAGTCATCATTCCGCGATGTTTTCAACACGACACTTCGCGGGAAATTTAAAATTGCAATTCAGTAAACTAAAAAGGCCGTATTGGCATGTGTTGCAATGTTAATATTTCATCATTGATATATAAACTATCAGACTGCGTGGTCGGTAGTAGTGGGTTTCAGTAGGCCTTTAAACTGAGGTGCCATTGTATTAAAACCTGTCTTTACCCAGGTCTACCACTTGATGGCAGCACAGAGTCTACAGAGTCTCAGCACAAATATGTTGGGATTCTCCCTATTAAGAGGGCAGAGTCATCCTAGATCCTTTTTTTCTAAAGCTGTTTAAAACCAAGAGGGATGACTAGAACTCACGTTTAACAATGTATTCTACAAACCCCGCTTCCATATGAGTTGGGAAATTGTGTTGGATGTAAATATAAACGGAATACAATGATTTTCAAAGAATTTTCAACCCATATTAAGTTGAATGTGCTACAAAGACAACATATTTGATGTTCAAACCGATAAGCTTTTTTTTTTTTTATGCAAATAATCATTAACTTTAGAATTTGATGCCAGCAACATGTGACAAAGAAGTTGGGTAAGGTGGCAATAAATACTGATAAAGTTGAGAAATTCTCATCAAACACTTATTTGGAACATCCCACAGGTGTGCAGGCTAATTGGGAACAGGTGGGCGCCATGATTGGGTATAAAAGCAGCTTCCATGAAATGCTAAGTAATTCACAAACTAGGATGGGGTGAGGGTCACCAATTTGTAAGCAAATTGTCAAACAGTTTTAGAACAACATTTCTCAACGAGCTGTTGCAAGGAATTTAGGGATTTTACCATCTACGGTCCGTAAAATCATCAAAAGGTTCAGAGAATCTGGAGCAACCACTGCACGTAAGTGATGATATTACGGACCGTTGATGCCTCAGGCGGTACTGCATCAAAAACAGACAGTGTGTAAAGGATATCCCCACATGGGCTCAGGAACATTTCATAAAACCACTGTCAGTAACTACAGTTGGTTGCTACATCTGTAAGTGCAAGTTAAAACTCTGCTATGCAAAGCAAAACCCATTCATCAACAAGACCAAGGAACGCCGCTGGCTTCGCTGGGCCCGAGCTCATCTAAGATGGACTGATGCAAAGTGGAAAGGTGTTCTGTGGTCTGACGAGTCCATATTTCAAATTATATTTGGAAACTGTGGGCGTGGTGTCCTCCGGAACCAAGAGGAAAATAACCATCCGGATTGTTATAGGCGCGAAGTTCAAAAGCCAGCATTTATGATGGTATGGGGGTGTATTAGTGCCCAAGGCATGGGTAACTTACACATCTGTGAAGGCACCATTAATGCTGAATGGTCCATACAGGTTTTGGAGCAACATATGTTGTCATCCAAGCAACGTTATCATGGACGCCCCTGCTTATTTCAGCAAGACAATGCCACACCACGTGTTACAACAGCGTGGTTTCATAGTAAAAGAGTGCGGGTACTTTCCTGGCCCGCCTGCAGTTCAGACCTGTCTCCCATCGAAAATGTGTGGCGCATTATGAAGCGTAAAATACGACACCTGAGACCCCGGACTGTTGAACAACTGAAGCTCTACATAAAACAAGAATGGGAAAGAATTCCACTTTCAAAGCTTCAACAATTAGTTTCCTCAGTTCCCAAAAGTTTATTGAGTGTTGTTAAAAGAAAAGGTTATGTAACACAGTGGTGAACATGCCCTTTCCCAACTACTTTGGCACGTGTTGCAGCCATGAAATTCTAAATGAATTATTATTTGCAAAAAAAAAATAAAGTTTATGAGTTTGAACATCAAATATTTAGTCTTTGTAGTGCATTCAACTGAATATGGGTTGAAAATCATTTGCAAATCATTGTATTCCGTTTATATTTACATCTAACACAATGTCCCCACTCATATGGAAACTGGGTTTGTACAAAGCGGGAGTAAGTACAAAAAACAAAGATACTAGCGCTAGAGAGAAAGCGGAGGACCTATCAGGAGGTGGAAACAGTCTCTCTAAAGATGGCGACATTCTTCCTCGCCTTTTGTCCTCCTTCGACAGCCCGCCGAAATTGAAACTTAATTTAACTTGTGTGCACATTCTCCTCCATCGCTCTACCCACAGACTGGTACCTCCTGACATCATTATAATGATATATGTGTGTACGTGCAAAGATAACAACTGTGTTTATCTTCTTGTGGCAGAAGGAAAGCCCCATTTTTAAGGCGTTCTTATTTTGCCAAAAGGAGGGAAACAGTCCCCCCTAACAGATACAGCCTCCATTTGATTTGGAGATATTCTGTATGCACATGTGGCAATGATTTGTAGGCCAATGCAGCAACATTTCAAAGGGAAGAAAAAAAAACTGCATGATGGTACGTGACACAAAAATATGGGCTTACTTTTCTTAGTGAGCAGTTTCTTACGCTTCAGGGCTGATGTTTTAACACCCACGTTGCCACAGTTGCAGCTGTCATCAGTGGATGAAGCAGGCAGCTGGGAGGCACTGCTGGCCATCAGAGCTTGCATTCGTGGGGCGTAGAGACTCGCCATGCCCTTGCACTTATACAGTCTCAGCTTGCCAGTCGGGTCCTCCACACACTGCCACTTCTGAATCAAAGCAAAATGTCTGTTCGTCACATTGGATATTTGGTTTTACACAGGACATATAATCAAACTTGCCAACCCTCCCCATTTTCCCGGGACACTCCCGAATTTCAGTGCTACTCCCGAAAGTCTCCCGGGGCAACCATTCTCCCGATTTCCACCCGGACAACAATATTGGTGGCGTGCCTTAAAGGCACTGCCTTTAGTGTCCTCTCTCACCTGAAAAGGAGACTATTATATATGTCTCCGTCATCCATAGGTTTATCTATAACCCATAAAGTAGGCAGGAATGGAGCTACAGTGGGGCAAAAAAGTATTTAGTCAGCCACCGATTGTGCAAGTTCTCCCACTTAAAATGATGACAGAGGTCTGTAATTTTCATCATAGGTACACTTCAACTGTGAAAGACAGAATGTGAAAAAAAAATCCAGCAATTCACATTGTAGGAATTTTAAATAATTTATTTGTGAATTATGGTGGAAAATAAGTATTTGGTCAACCATTCAAAGCTCTCACTGATGGAGCTCAAAATCTCACGATACATGGCCCCATTCATTCTTTCCTTAACACGGATCAATCGTCCTGTCCCCTTAGCAGAAAAACAGCCCCAAAGCATGATGTTTCCACCCCCATGCTTCACAGTAGGTCTGGTGTGAAGCAGACCAAAAACGACGAGTTGAGTTTATACCAAAATGGATACATGGATGATACAGCAGAGGATTGAGGGAATGTCATGTGGTCAGATGAAACCAAAATAGAACTTTTTGGTATAAACTCAACTCGTCATGTTAGGAGGAAGAAGAATACTGAGTTGCATCCCATGAACACCATACCTACTGTGAAGCACGGGGGTGGAAACATCATGCTTTGGGGCTGTTTTTCTGCTAAGTGGACAGGACAATTGATCCGTGTTAAGGAAAGAACGAATGGGGCCATGTATCGTGAGATTTTGAGCCAAAACCTCCTTCCATCAGTGAGAGCTTTGAATGGTTGACCAAATACTTATTTTCCACCATAATTTACAAATAAATTATTTTAAATGCTTCACGGTGGCAGAGGGGTTAGTGCGTCTGCCTCACAATACGAAGGTCTTGCAGTCCTGGGTTCAAATCCAGGCTCGGGATCTTTCTGTGTGGAGTTTGCATGTTCTCCCCGTGAATGCGTGGGTTCCCTCCGGGTACTCCGGCTTCCTCCCACTTCCAAAGACATGCACCTGGGGATAGGTTGATTGGCAACACTAAATTGGCCCTAGTGTGTGAATGTGAGTGTGAATGTTGTCTGTCTATCTGTGTTGGCCCTGCGATGAGGTGGCGACTTGTCCAGGGTGTACCCTGCCTTCCGCCCGATTGTAGCTGAGATAGGCGCCAGCGCCCCCCGCGACCCCGAACGGGAATAAGCGGCAGAAAATGGATGGATGGATGGATTATTTTAAATTCTTACAATGTGAATTCCTGGATTTCTTTTTTCACATTCTGTCTCTCACAGTTGAAGTGTACCTATGATGAAAATTACAGACCTCTGTCATCATTTTAAGTGGGAGAACTTGCACAATCGGTGGCTGACTAAACTAAATAAACTGTGTTTATTCCAGCCGGCACGTTAATACACTGACACACAACATCCGGATTCCCATCATGCATTGCTTCAAAATCACGGCAAGTAGTAATGTCCAAAAACATAACAGAGACGAAGCAGAAGAATGAAGAAGAGACATGGCGAAGACGATTAAGAAGAAGAAGTACGCTTCCAAGTTCCAAAATGATTATAAAAAAAAATGTCAGTTCATCCAGGACAGTTTGAAGGGGAAGGGGTATGCTGCCTGCACATTTTATAGATCAGACTTCTCCATTGAACACGGTGGCCGAACGGATATACTCATTTATGAACGGATTATTTATATATATATACACTGTAAAAAAAATTTTTGTAAAAAAAATGGTCATCTACTGGCAGCTACGGCTGCCAAACGAAAACCATGAAATTAAAGTAAAACATTGTAAACCAAATAATGATCAACAAGGGAATAAGCGGTAGAAAATGGATGGATGGATGGAACATTATATTTACAGAAATTTTCATGAAACGTTTTGCGGAAAAATATCGTAATTTTACAGATTTTTACTAAATTATTAAGATCAACCCCCTTTTAATAAAGTGACGATGCAAACAGGTCTGCAGAAAAATACCTTTATTCTACAGAGTTTTCCCAAATTATTACAATCAACCAACTTTAATGAAGTGACAATGCTGGCAGTTCCAGAGAAAAATACCATTATTTTACAGATTTTTTCCGAATTGTTAAGATCAGGGGTCTCAAACCCAATTAACCTGGGGGCCACTGAATGCAAAAACTAGGTGAATGCCTTCACCTTCTTTGAATGCCTATCCCGACTTAGCAACATACTCTCCGATCCTCCCGATTTAACCGAGAGACAGGCTGTGACCCTCGCAAAGGATTGTCCCAACCCGATGTCGCCTGGACAAGTATTTCAAAGGGGTGCCGTGACAGCACTACCTTCATCGTCCTCGACAAGCTTGCGTCACGTTCACTCGTTCACAACACAAACAGCATACCAACTGAGTCGCATGTTGTACATTGCTTTGTTAGACTTGCAATATTAACTGCAAGACATACTTGATCGACAGCCATACAAGTCACACTGACGGTGGGTGTACAAACAAAATTAACACTGTTACAAATATGCGCCACACTGGGAACCCACATCAAACAAGAAAAGCAATCACATTTCGGCAGAAAATCCGCACAGTAACACAACATAAACACAAAAGAACAAATACACAGAATGCCATGCAGTGGTACTCTTCCAGGCTACACCCCCGCCACCACCCCACATCACTGCCCCCCTCCGTGCATTGGTTGTGTAGCACTGCATGGCATTCTGGGTATTTATTTTCTTGTGTTTATGTTGTGTTTCAGTGAAGAAATTCTCCCGAAATGTGTTTGTCATTCTTGTTTGGTGTGGCTCCACAGTGTGGCGCATATTTGTAACAGTGTTAAAGTTGTTTGTACGGCCACCGTCAGTGTGACCTGTATGGCTGTTGGCTGAGATCAAGTATGTCTTGCAGTCACCAACGTGCGTCATATTACAGAGAAAAATGTAAAATTGCTAGTACGAGCATAAACCTTTATATAATAGGCTACATATATTTTTCAACTTGAATATAAAAATACACATAAATATTAAAAAAATAAGATTTTCCTTAAAATTACATATAAAACTGTTAGATTGTTAGTATGGACATAGACTTTTATATAACAGGCTACATATTAAATGAAAGTTAATTACTGTAATTTTACATGAATTTGAAAGTAATTTGAAAAAACAAAAAATTATATGTATAATTAATTTGGTATTTTTCTGTAAAAAAAATATAAATATACATAGTTTGTCATTACTGGCATATTACTTAAAAATAACAGGCGGTTTGTTAATTTACAGATAATGTCTTCAATTCTACAGTTTT
The DNA here is from genome assembly GCF_033978795.1 of Nerophis ophidion. Classification (NCBI taxonomy): domain Eukaryota; kingdom Metazoa; phylum Chordata; class Actinopteri; order Syngnathiformes; family Syngnathidae; genus Nerophis; species Nerophis ophidion. Next base: position 30,373,394 of record NC_084626.1, read on the forward strand.
ATAACCTATTTGAAAAAAAATAGAAAAATTACAGTCGAAATTTTGAGTAATTTAACCATAAAAATAAGATTTTTTTTACAGTGTATATATATATATATATATATATATATATATATATATACATATATATATATCCAGTGAGGGTTGGACTCCGCCAAGGCTGTCCTTTGTCACCGATTCTGTTCATAACTTTTATGGACAGAATTTCTAGGCGCAGTCAAGGCGTTGAGGGGTTCCGGTTTGGTAACCGCAGGATTAGGTCTCTGCTTTTTGCAGATGATGTAGTCCTGATGGCTTCATCTGACCGGGATCTTCAGCTCTCGCTGGATCGGTTCGCAGCCGAGTGTGAAGCGACCGGAATGAGAATCAGCACCTCCAAGTCCGAGTCCATGGTTCTCGCCCGGAAAAGGGTGGAGTGCCATCTCCGGGTTGAGGAGGAGACCCTGCCCCAAGTGGAGGAGTTCAAATACCTAGGAGTCTTGTTCACGAGTGAGGGAAGAGTGGATCGTGAGATCGACAGGCGGATTGGTGCAGCGTCTTCAGTAATGCGGACGTTGTACCGATCCGTTGTGGTGAAGAAGGAGCTGAGCCGGAAGGCAAAGCTCTCAATTTACCAGTCGATCTACGTTCCCATCCTCACCTATGGTCACGAGCTTTGGGTCATGACCGAAAGGATAAGATCACGGGTACAAGCGGCCGAAATGAGTTTCCTCCGCCGTGTGGCGGGGCTCTCCCTTAGAGATAGGGTAAGAAGCTCTGCCATCCGGGAGGAACTCAAAGTAAAGCCGCTGCTCCTTCACATCGAGAAGAGCCAGATGAGGTGGTTCAGGCATCTGGTCAGGATGCCACCCGAACGCCTCCCTAGGGAGGTGTTTAGGGCACGTCCAACCGGTAGGAGGCCAAGGGGAAGACCCAGGACACGTTGGGAAGACTATGTCTCCCGACTGGCCTGGGAACGCCTCGGGATTCCCCGGGAAGAGCTAGACGAAGTGGCTGGGGAGAGGGAAGTCTGGGTTTCCCTGCTTAGGCTGTTGCCCCCGCCACCCGACCTCGGATAAGCGGAAGATGATGGATGGATGGATATATATATATATACATATATATATATATATATATATATATATGAGAAATACTTGAAAATACACCCCATCTCCCGAATTTGGAGGTCTCAAGGTTGGCAAGTATGCATATAGTTAGGGGATGCAACAATACTAAAATAAAACCACATTTTGCATCAAACTAGTGGTCACAGGATATTCTCCACAGCTCATGTCCAGAAAGTCCAAGGTCAGAGACCTACCTGTCCTGGCTGCTGACAGGAAGTCTGGTACTCTGCCTTCTGGCACAGCTCCCTCACTCGCTGGTATTTGGGCAGGAAGTTCTCCTCCTGGGCCATTTCCTTCCCATCAGATCTCTTGTGTGGAGGCTTTCTGAAAGAACAGGGAATGAATCATAGGAAGTAAGGGATGAAGAGTCTGATGTTATCACAAGACAATGCCTTGGAAGGTCACTCTGTGACATACCCTCGCTCCACAAGGAAGGAATCTCTCCACGTTTTACTTTTCCTGTTCAAATGAAACCTGTTGAAAAGGGCAAAACATCTCGTAAATAAGGAGGCAAATTACAGTTTTATATGTTTTTGATGATAAAAACTACAGATGGTCTGATAATATCGGACTGCCGCTATTATTGGCCGATAAATGCTTTAAAATGTAATATCGGAAATTATCGGTATCGGTTTCCAGATTATTGGTATCGGTTTCAAAAAGTAAAATTCATGACTTTTTAAAACGAAGCTGTGTACACGGACGTAGGGAGAAGTGCAGAGCGCCAATAAACCTTAAAGGCACTGCCTTGGCCTGCCGGCTCACTCACATAGTGTCTATGTCTCCCCCCCCCACACACACACAAGTGGATACAATACACACTTGGTCAACAGCCATATAGGTCACACCGTATAAACAACTTTAACAGTTAGAAATATGCGCCACACTGTGAACCCACACCCAACAAGAATGACAAACACATTTCGGCAGAACATCCGCACCGTAACACAACATAAACACCACAGAACAAATACCCAGAAACCCTTGCAGCACTAACTCTTCCGGGACGCTACAATATACACCCCGCTAACCCCCCGCCCTCCCGACTCAACCTCGCCCACTTCAACCTCCTCATGCTCTCTAGGGAGAGCATGTCCCAAATTCCAAGCTGCTGTTTTGAGGCATGTTAAAAAAAATAATGCACTTTGTGACTTTAATAATAAATATGGCAGTGCCATGTTGGCATTTTTTCCATAACTTGAGTTGATTTATTTTGGAAAACCTTGTTACTTTTTTTAATGCATCCAGTGGGGCATTACAACAAAATTAGGCAAAACAATGTGTTAATTCCACGACTGTATATATCAGTATCGATTGATATCGGTATCGGTAATTAAGAGTTGAACCATATCGTAATCAAAAAAGCCATTATTGGACATCTCTAATTAAAAAACAGTACACTAATTATTTGAAGTTCATATAAATACATTTGTGTCATCAAACGATTAACTTTTAAAATCAGATTAATCACAGGATGTCTGTGGACTAATTTTGATTAATCATGATTAAAAATAACTATAAAAAAAAATCTGAACCGGGTTTCGTTCTGCATGAGTAAATACACTTAAGAAAGGAGTTTATCATTGCTGCAAGTCTACATATATATATATAAAAAACAATCTGATTAAAAACACTTTTTAATTTGCATTAATCATGATTAATCAAAGATTATTACTCACTTGCATAATTGAAATCAACTTAAAAAAAGAGCTCAATATTTTTGTAAAAAAAAAAAAAATGCGATTCTTAAATGTTTTACTTATTTACTTCAAAACTTGCTAATAATTTAATCTAAAATCCAGTCAGGTTTTATTTTTAAATGACATTTTGCGCAACTGTTGGAGTCTCCGGTCAAGATGGAGATTTATGGCTTTTTGAAGAGAACTAGTCTGTCAAATTTAACAGCTTCCTCGATAGTTGGTTCTATTGAACTACGCAGCCACCTAACAAAAATGCAACTTTAAGTTATGGATCGCCAATTTGGATATCAAATTGCTCTCCCACTGTAGAATTGCTGTCATTACCTCAATAAATGAGATTATGTTTTCGCCAGAATTTGTATGTTGGACGCATTTTAATTACATTTTTAGAAAATGTCCGATACAGGTCCTGGAACAAGTGCTTTTGTAGATGTTATTCATAAATAAGTTTGTCTAAGCACTTATATAATTGTCAACGTACAGTATAGACAGGCCACCAGACATTCATTTTAAGGAAATCAAGGTTTATACCGTTTTTTTTTTTGGTTTGTTCCCTGTTTCCTAAAATATTGCTAAAAATAACCACAATAAATACAGTTTTATGCCTATTGTGCAGAGGAAACCAATGCCCCCATATCAGCCTTCTGCTGACCCCTGTTGGCTAGTGGCATATACTGTACAATTAATATTTCTGTTTACAAGGTGATTCAAATGTAGAAGATACAATGAACACAATATCAATTAAAATGACCACTTACTTGGTGGGGTAAGAACATCTACACAATGAGTCACAATGAGGGTAATAAAACCTCCTCTAAGGGTTTTATTTTCTTTCTTTTTTTATTGCATTTAAATTTATTTCACACATACTTAATAGACATCTTATGAACTTTAGTTAAAAATAGTCGCCGAAATATTTTTTCTGCCGACGATAAAATAAACAAGTGTTTTTTCTTTTCTTTAATGCATTTGGATGAATTTACTGTGTATTTGGTAATAAAACACCCTCGAAGTTAACGCTGTCTTCATTTAATAGATTTATTACAATTTTTGGCAAGATAGGCAATGTTTGCTGTGGTCTGGAACAACATTGCACACAGACAACTATCTGAAATGCAGCCAATATTACATTCATATAATGTGTCATGGAACATGCAAAATTAAATTATATACAAACAGGATAAAAGTAAAGGATATTAAATGAGCTCAAATATACCTCTCAAATATACCACAAATGAGGCATAATGATGCAATATGTACATACAGCTAGCCTAAATAGCATGTGAGCATTGATTAGCTTGCAGTCATGCACTCACCAAATACGCATAATTGGCACTCTAACAAGTCAATAACATCAACAAAGCTCACCTTTGTGCATTCACGCACAGCATAAAACTTGTGGTGGACAAAATGAGACGAAGAAGGGGCGTAAAAGATTTTCCATGTAAACAAACTGTTGCGTCACAGTCCACACTATGGTGAGTTCAAGAACCGCCGAAATTAGTTGGACAAAACGATGTTCACCAAATACTTTCATCAGTGAAGCATACACACAAACATATTAGACAGTGGGCTTTCTAACAATTGGGAAGGTTTGTGTCATGTTTGTCCTCAAACAAAAAACATACTAAAACAAAACAATTATTTCCATTCGTAATCCTTTTTAAAATGCTCCAGGGAGCCACGAAAGAGCTGTGGGTTGCTGACCCTCGGGTTAGCTGCCCGATAAAATGAATAATAAAAAAAGTAATAACTAATTTCCATAAAACTTGGTGGAAAGCCGGCACAGGCACTATTTTAGTTGAGTTAAAGTACCAATGATTGTCACACACACACACCAGGTGTGGTGAAATTTGTCTTCTGCATTTGACCCTTCCCCTTGTTGCACTCCCCGGGAGGTGAGGGGAGCAGTGGGCAGCAGGGGTGGCCACGCCCGGGAATCATTTTTGGTGATTTAACCCCCCAATTCCAACCCTCGATGCTGAGTGCCAAGCAGGGAGTTAATGGGTCCCATTTTTATAGTCTTTGGTATGACTCAGCCGGGGTTTGAACTCACAACCTACCGATCTCAGTGCGGACACTCTAACCCAGGGGTCACCAACCTTTTTGAAACCAAGAGCTACTTCTTGGGTACTGATTAATGCGAAGGGCTACCAGTTTGATACACACTTAAATAAATGGCCAGAAATAGCCAATTTGTTTAATTTACCTTTAATAAATAAATATATATACATAAAAAAATGGGTATTTTTGTCTGTCATTTCGTCGTACATTTTTTTTTTCCTTTTACGGAAGGTTTTTTGTGGAGAATAAATGATGAAAAAAACACTTAATTGAACGGTTTAAAAGAGGAGAAAACACGAAAAAAAATTTAAACAAAATTTTGAAACATAGTTTATCTTCAATTTCAACTCTTTAAAATTCAAAATTCAACGGAAAAAAATTAAGAGAAAAACTAGCTATTTCGAATCATTTTGAAAAAATTAAAAAAATAATTTATGGAACATCATTAGTCATTTTTCCTGATTAAGATTATTTTTAGAATTTCAATGACATGTTTTGAATAGGTTAAAATACAATCTGCACTTTGTTAGAATATATAACAATTTGGACCGAGCTATATTTCTAACAAAGACAAATCATTATTTCATCTAGAATTTCCAGAACAAATATTTTAAAATAAATTCAAAAGACTTTGAAACAAGATTTTAATTTGATTATACAGATATTTTAGATTTGCCAGAATAATTATTTTGAATTTTAATCATAATAAGTTTGAAGAAATATTTCACAAATATTATTCGTTGAAAAAACAGAAGCTTAAATGAAGAATTAAATTAAAATGTATTTATTATTCTTTACAAAAAAAAAATAATAATACTTGAACATTGATTTAAATTGTCAGGAAAGAAGAAGGAATTTAAAAGGTAAAAAAGGTATATGTGTTTAAAAATCCTAAAATTATTTTTAAGGTTGTATTTTTTCTCTAAAATTGTCTTTCTGAAATTTATAAGAAGCAAAGTAAAAAAATAAATGAATTTATTTAAACAAGTGAAGACCAAGTCTTTAAAATATTTTCTTGGATTTTCAAATTCTATTTGAGTTTTGTCTCTCTTAGAATTAAAAATGTCGAGCAAAGCGAGACCAGCTTGCTAGTAAATAAATAACATTTAAAAAATAGAAGCAGCTCACTGGTAAGTGCTGCTATTTGAGCTATTTTTAGAACAGGCCAGCGGGCGACTCATCTGGTCCTCACGGGCTACCTGCTGCCCGCGGGCACCGCGTTGGTGACCCCTGATCTAAACCAAGGCTCTGCTTATTATGAGTATTGTGTTCAAGAAAAATAGTGACAATATTTGCTGTTGTGCACAAGCTCTTTCGCAGTGGATTGCAGAAACTGACAGAACACCGGATCTTAAGAAGCCATTCCTTTTAAAGAGCCGTTCAAAAGACAGTAGTTCTATTTTTTTTAAATGAAAAAAACGATCAACCGTAGCAGTTATAAGACAAGATGTCGCTTAGAATAATTTAAATTTACACAAATATTGGTCTACAGGTGGGAATTATTCTGAAATATTGACAGGGACGGCGTGGCGCAGTGGGAGAGTGCCCGTGCGCAACCCGAGGGTCACTGGTTCAAATCCCACCTAGAACCAACCTCGTCACGTCCATTGTGTCCTGAGCAAGACATTTCACCCTTGCTCCTGATGGGTGCTGGTTGGCGCCTTGCATGGCAGCTCCCTCCATCAGTGTGTGAATGTGTGTGTGAATGGGTAAATGTGGAAGTGGTGTCAAAGCGCTTTGAGTACCTTGAAGGTAGAAAAGCCCTATACAAGTACAACCCATTTATCATTTTTAACTGTATTTTTGTTGTGTTTTCATTGTTAACATTTCATAAAGTGGCACCACATCTCCGTGCTTTAACAATGACATCCATCCATCCATCCATCCATCCATTTTCTACCGCTTATTCCCTTTGGGGTCGCTGGTGCCTATCTCCTCTACAACCGGGCGGAAGGCAGGGTACACCCTGGACAAGTCGCCACCTCATCACAGGGCCAACACAGATAGACAGACAACATTCACACTCACATTCACACACTAGGGCCAATTTAGTGTTGCCAATCAACCTATCCCCAGGTGCATGTCTTTGGAAGTGGGAGGAAGCCGGAGTACCCGGAGGGAACCCAGGCAGTCACGGGCAGAACATGCAAACTCCCCACAGAAAGATCCCGAGCCCGGGATTGAACCCAGGACTACTCAGGACCTTCGTATTGTGAGGCAAACGCACTAACCCCTCTTCCACCATGCTGCCCACACATTGACATTATTATTTTGAATTTTTTTTGTGTTTTTTTTACTAAGCAATATTGTCTGATCAAGCCTTTTATAACATTCCACACTACAAAATAATATAAGTACGTACTACAATTTGCGCTGACATGGTCAGAGTATCAACCAATACTTACGACTCCGATATCGGTAACGTATCAGAAGTTAAAAAAATTGCATCGATGCGCCTACCGTAGTGTTTGCTGTTTCCAAAAAACTATATTAAGGCAAATTAAAATAGCTGTGAAATAAAACTACAGTACTTTTATTCCTGTGAAAAAAAAGTAGCTGTACTTTTTTACACCAGTAATCCAATAACTTTTTCTTTGTCCAGTCTCTTTCATAGGTGTTTGATATTTGCACTGAACCAAAACATGCACGCACACGCACTTATTAAATATATATTGTACCAATGCCAAATAGAAGGGACTGAAGATAATGAGGTCAAAGCATATAGAGCAGTGGATCGTGGTCCCCAAGTCCCTTTTTTTTTGTCCTGTTCAGCTTCTCAGGCAAATCATATAGTTAATGTAGATGCCCATATCGGCTGTTCAGATTTACTTTACAAAAGAGAAGTGTAGGATACGTCTCTTGTTGCCTTATTTGTATTTGACTTTATTAAATGTATTTAAATTATCATTTGTGCAGCCGGGTTGTAGCCGGAGGGGATAGAAAGTGAAAAAAAGGAAGACACATGGCGGAATTGTGGGGACAAGAGGGGGATTAGACAGAGACAAAAACAACAACAGCAAACAACAATAACAACAACAATAGAGCAACATCAGCAAATATAATATTTACAAATATGATGGTAAAAAAGGCTTCACGGTGGAAGAGGGGTTAGTGCGTCTGCCTCACAATACGAACGTCCTGCAGTCCTGGGTTCAAATCCAGGCTCGGGATCTTTCTGTGTGGAGTTTGCATGTTCTCCCCGTGAATGCGTGGGTTCCCTCCGGGTACTCCGGCTTCCTCCCACTTCCAAAGACATGCACCTGGGGATAGGTTGATTGGCAACACTAAATTGGCCCTAGTGTGTGAATGTGAGTGTGAATGTTGTCTGTCTATCCGTGTTGGCCCTGCGATGAGGTGGCGACTTGTCCAGGGTGTACCCCGCATTCCGCCCGATTGAAGCTGAGATAGGCGCCAGCGCCCCCCACGACCCCAAAAGGGAATAAGCGGTAGAAAATGGATGGATGGATGGTAAAAGTGATAGCAACGAAGCAGTTAGCGAAATAAATAACAATACAGAAATGACAATGAGCATTATTACACTACAAATGGAGCAATACAAATACCAACACAAATAGCGCTGTTGATAATGAACAATACCAATAATTTACCTCTAATCCAACATAAATGGCATCCTTAAAGGGAAACATTATCACAATTCCCGAAGGGTTAAAACCAATAAAAATCAGTTCCCAGTGGCTTATTTTATTTTTCGAAGTTTTTTTCAAAACTTTACCCATCATGGAATATCACGAAAAAATGCCTGATTTTCGCAATCTGTAAATCCACCCGTCCATTTTCCTGTGACGTCACATAGTGATGCCAATTCAAACAAACGTGGCGGATAGAACAGCAAGATATAGCGACATTAGCTCGGATTCAGACTCGGATTTCAGCGGCTTAAGCGATTCAACAGATTACGCATGTATTGAAACGAATGGTTGGAGTGTGGAGGCAGATAGCGAAAACGAAATTGAAGAAGAAACTGAAGCTATTGAGCGAATAGCTATTGAAGCTATTTGGCGATCGCCTTCTAACCAACGATTGCATCTTTTGACCACTGGAGCAACTTAAATCTGTCGATTGGTAAGTGTTTGTTTGGCATTAAATGTGGGCGGAGGGAAAGGCTGGATGCAGATATAGCTACAAATGTACATACAGCTAGCCTAAATAGCATGTTAGCATCGATTAGCTGGCAGTCATGCTGTGACCAAATATGTCTGATTAGCACATAAGTCAATAACAGGGGCGGCATGGCATAGTGGGTAGAGTGGCCGTGCCAGAAACCTGAGGGTTGCAGGTTCGCTTCCCACCTATTGACATCCTAAATCGCTGCCGTTGTGTCCTTGGGCAGGACACTTCACCCTTGCCCCCGGTGCCGCTCACACTGGTGAATGAAAGATGAATGAATGATTGGTGGTGGTCGGAGGGGCCGTAGGCTCAAACTGGCAGCCACGCTTCCGTCAGTCTACCCCAGGGCAGATGTGGCTAGAGATGTAGCTTACCACCACCAGGTGTGAATGAATGATGGGTTCCCACTTCTCTGTGAGCGCTTTGAGTATCTAACAATCGAAAAGTGCGATATAAATCTAATCCATTATTATTATTAATACTATTATAACGTCAACAAAACTCACCTTTGTGATTTCGTTGACTTTATCGTTGGAAATGCATCTGCTCTGAGTGTCGCAGGATATCCACACATCTCTGTCGTAGCATCGCTATCGTCGGTAAAATGTGCAGAACAAACGAGGGACTTTCGCATCTTTTGACCACTGGTGCAACTTGAATCCGTCGATTGGTATGTGTTTGTTTGGCATTAAATGTGGGTGGAGGCAGAGGCTGGATGCAAATATAGCTACAAATGAGGCATAATGATGCAATATGTACATACAGCTAGCCTAGCATGCTGTGCTAATTGATGCACACTCCACGTAAGTCAACTTGAATCCGTCCCTGATCGTGTTGTTACACCCTCCGACAACACACCGACGAGGCATGATGTCTCCAAGGTACGGAAAACAGTCAAAAAAATGGAAAATAACAGAGCTGATTTTGACTAGTGTGTGTGTAATGTGTTTGAGAAAATGGCGGATTGCTTCCCATTGTGACGTCACGGGTGAAAGGTCATCGCTCCGACAGCGAACAATTGAAAGGCGTTTCAATCGCCAAATTCACCCTTTTAGAGTTCGGAAATCTGTTAAAAAAACATATGGTCTTTTTTCTGCAACATCAAGGTATATATTGACGCTTGCATAGGTCTGGTGATAATGTTCCCCTTTAAAATTGTGTTTTACATGTCAAGGAAATAAAACGAGATTTTATGTCTACCTGTTGACTGGTTTGTCCGTGTCCATCAGCTTAAGGATCGACTTGCCATCCATTTCTGCAGGAATATCCACACCAGCCATGTCCAGCAGCGTTGGCGCCAAATCAACGTTCAACACCATATGCGGGTTACTGCAGGGCAAGAAACACCAGAAGAATAAACACCGGCAATCAACATTAGGACATCCTAGCTTGTCACTCACATGGCACCTTGCTCCACATTTGGTCCTCTGACATAAAAGGGAACACGGATATCAAACTCGTAAGGCATGGATTTCCCTTTTACCAGCCCAAACTGTCCAATGTGGTAGCCGTGGTCTGAGGTGTAGATGATGTAGGTGTTATCCACTTCGCCTGTCTCCACCAACATGTTGTGCACCTACAAGGATGCAATACGAGGAATGAATAATTTCATGACGTAACAAGTGTGTCGGGATATTTTGAAAAACAATACAAATCTCTCAGGAATTGCAAGTGTGGGATGTGTGTGGTTTCCCTTTCTGTACCTGTGATGATGTGTGTATTTCTTGGCCAAAAGAAGAGCGTTACCTTCTCCATGCTGTCATCCACAGACAGCAGGGTCTGCATCCTGCGGCGCTGCAGCATGTTGGTGAACTGCATGTGGACAGGCTTCATGGGCCCCGTGTAGCGCAGGATCCAGTGTTTGTCGGGGTTCGGAGCATAGTTGTAGCTTGGAGTTCTGCAACAGGAAAAGACAAAAAAAATGCGATATTTTAAGAGAAAATGGTACATAGCACCAGTGTTTCTGCGGGTACGTTGCTTTATGGAGGGTCAAATGGGACACAATTAAATAAATACCGTATTTTCCCGACTATAAGTCACGGTTTTTTTTCATAGTTTGGCCGGGGGTGCGACATATACTCCGAAGCGACTCACAGTATGTGTGAAATCATTAAAGGGGAACATTATCACCAGACCTATGTAAGCGTCAATATATACCTTGACGTTGCAGAAAAAAGACCATATGTTTTTTTAACCGATTTCTGAACTCTAAAAGGGTGAATTTGTCGATCTAAACGCCTTTCAATTGTTCGCTGTCGGAGCGATGACCTTTCACAATGGGAAGCAATCCAGCATTTTCTCAAACACATTACAAATTAGCTGTTATTTTCCGTGTTTTCGACTGTTTTCCGTACCTTGGAGACATCATGCCTCGTCGGTGTGTTGTCGGAGGGTGTAACAGCATGATCAGGGACGGATTCAAGTTGACTTACGTAGCGTGTTCATCGATTAGCACGGCATGCTAATTGATGCTAACATGCTATTTAGGCTAGCTGTATGTACATATTGCATCGTTATGCCTCATTTGTAGCTATATTTGCATCCAGCCTTTCCCTCCACCCACATTTAATGCCAAACAAACACATACCAATCGACGGATTCAAGTTGCATCAGTTTTAAAAGATGCGAAAGTCCGTCGTTGGGTCTGCACATTTTACCGGCGATTCTACAACAGACATGGCACAGAGATGGCAAGAATGTGTAGATATCCTGCGACACTCAAAGCAGATGCATTTCCAACGATAAAGCCAACGAAATCTCAAAGGTGAGTTTTGTTGATGTTATTGACTTATGTGCTAATCAGACATATTTGGTCACAGCATGACTGCCAGCTAATGGATGCTAACATGCTATTTAGACTAGCTGTATATACATTTGTAGCTAAATTTGCATCCAGCCATTCCCTCCACCCACATTTAATGCCAAACAAACGCTTACCAATCGACGGATTTAAGTAGCTCCAGTGGTCTTGTCAAAAGATGCAATCGTTGGTTAGAAGGCGATCGCCGAGAAAGCTTCAATAGCTATTTGCTCAATAGCTTCAGTTTCTTCTTCAATTTCGTTTTTGCTATCTGCCTCCACACTCCAACCATCCGTTTCAATACATGCGTAATCTGTTGAATCGCTTAAGCCGCTGAAATCCGAGTCTGAATCCGAGCTAATGTCGCTATATTTTACTGGGCTATCCGCCATGTTTGTTTCTATTGGCATCACTATGTGACGTCACAGGAAAATGGACGTCGGATTTACAGATAGCGAAAATCAGGCACTTTAAAACCTTTTTTCGGGATATTCCATGATGGGTAAAATTTTGAAAAAAACATTTTTATTGGTTTAAACCCCTTCTGAAATTGGGATAATGTTCCCCTTTAACACATTACTGTAACATATGAAATAATATTATTTATCTCATTCGCGGAAGAGACGAAGAAAATGTCAGCAATCGTCACACACACATCAGCAATCTGTCAGGCTTGCCACTGACAGTTTGTTTGTGTTTTAGTTTTATCTCTTTGTGTGTTTACTATGTCCTGTTTTTAGTTCCTGTCGGCGCTCTTATTTTGTCTGTTTCCTGTTTTTTTCCCTGTGCGCTGTTTTCCCCTCAACTGCGGCTGATTGGCACCTGGCCACACCTAGTGTAAATCAGCCCGCTCCTATTTTACCTGCTTTGTTCCTTCAGTCAGTGCTGGATTATTGTCGCTCTTGTCGTTGCTACCTGTCGTGTCGTGTCGTATCATATCGTGTCAATGCAGCGTTGCGGTGAGCTATATTTGTTAGTGGTTTGTAGCTTATTGTCTTTTGTTCCCTGCTTCCAAGTTTGTTTTCATATTACAAGTACGACTTCTGTTTCTTGCTCGATACCTGCTAGCTTCCACGCCAGGCCTTTTTGTTTGTTGTCCGCCCACGTGCGCGCTTTTTGTTTGTAACCTTTGTTTTTTTTTTTGTCTTAAGAGTTTTACATTAAATCATATTTTCTCACTCCATGCCTGCCTCCTTCTCTGCATCTTGGGGTTCGTCACAAACTAACTCTGACATAATCGTCACATACACGTCAACCAATAAGAATTCAGCGGGGGAGAGTCATGGCAGAAGTGCATTGTGGGTCATGGAATGCTAACTGCTAAATACTACTGCCGTAGCTATTAAAATAAATCATTCAACGTTGGCGGTAACTTATAAAAACTGAGAAGGGCTGAACAAAAATGGCACCAAAAAGGAAATCATGTACTGCAGATTACAAGCTGGACGTAGGGAAACATGCAGCAGAAAACGACAAGAGGAAGCGGCGCATACCTTTGAAGTTGGCAGAGTTGTTTAGAAGCGACATCGAGGAAGAAGATTTCATCGGATTTATCGATTAGCAGTGACAGATTGTTTGGTAAACGTATAGCATGTTCTATATGTTATAATTATTTGAATGACTCTTACCATAATATGTTACGTTAACATACCAGGCACGTTGTCATGATCCACTACTTGGATCATGGCATGTTCTGGTTTTGTTCTGTTGTGTGATCACCCTGTTTAGTATTTGACGTCCTTAGTTCCTGGTGGCACTTCCAGTTTCGTTTCTGTTGCCTAATTACGCATTTAGTGTCACCTGTCTCTTGTTTGTCGTCGCGCACTTGCCTCCTCATTTTCTGTCCCTATTTAAGCCTGCCTTCGTTTGTCTTTCGGTCTCGCAGTGTAGTTTGCTTTCCACGCAACAGGTGACGTCGCTATCCTGCATTGTGGTAAATACCCTTTGTACTCGATTAGCTTCCATGCTATTTCGTTTGTTCGTTTCCCTAGCTCACATGCTAGCGTCTTTTGTTTCTTCTATCTCATGCTCGTTCTGTTGGTTTTGTTTGTTAGTGCCTTTGTGCAAGTGTTTTTGTTCTTAGTTTGTTCTTTAGTATATTAATAAATCATCATTCTTACCTTCACGCTGTGTTCCATTCCGACTGCACCAACGAGAGAACGCAATCCGCACTACGATGCCCACCAGACGTCACACACGTTCTCCATTGATTATTTATGAGTCATACAACGTACACTTATTCAGCCTGTTGTTCACTATTCTTTAATTATTTTAAATTGCCTTTCAAATGTCTATTCTTGGTGTTGGTTTTTATCAAATAAATTTCCTCCAAAAATGCGACTTATACTCCAGTGCGACGTATGTATGTTTTTTTCTTTCTTTATCATGCATTTTCGGCCGGTGCGACGTATACTCCGAACCGATTTATAATCTGAAAAATACGGTACTTCTATAAATAACATAAATGTGTCTTTAATTTAGGGCAGCACGGTGGAACAAGGTATAGTGCATGTGCCTCACATTGCAAAGGTCCTGAGTAGTCCTGAGTTCAATCCCAGGCTCGGGATCTTTCTGTGTGGCGTTTGCATGTTCTCCCCGTGAATGCTTGGGTTCCTCTTACCGCCAAAGACATGCACCTGGGGATAGGTCCCCAGTGTGTGAATGTGAGTGTGAATGTTGTCTGTCTATCTGTGTTGGCCCTGTGATGAGGTGGCGACTTGTCCAGGGTGTACACTGCCTTCCGCCCAAATGCAGCTGAGATAGGCACCCCCAAAAGGGACAAGCGGTACAAAATGGATGGCTGGATGGTGTCTTTAATTTATGTTTCTTGCTTGCTGTCCCTGAAGGCGTACACTTCCCTCTACCCTCCTTTATCTTTCCCCTCATAGCTTCTTCGTCTCGTCTTGTCTTAACTTTCTAAGAGACTCTCTTTTTGCACTGTTCTCCAAATCTGAAACATGGAATTGATCCACTTGTCTTTCAACACAATTGACAAGATCTTCTCGACGAGAAGCTCAGGTACAGGGGAAACTGCCTGTTCCTCTGGAACATTTGCTGCTGGATACACGATGGACTTGTGGTAGAAGTGGAAGGTGGTGTGCTTGGTGATTCTTTCTGTTGTTGACATTGAAGATATCTAACTATTTGGAACTAAAATACCAGGTCGTCTGCTGATCGGTTGATGGACAAATTCGGAAGACGATGGCAGTCGTTCAAGGTACACAGAGGGCTGGGCTGGGCTACAGGCACTCAGACACAGACTGGATAACATCTCAGAGAAGTTTTCTACTCTGCAAGGCGAAATTATAACAATTTGAGAGCCAAAACGGACAACTAGAGTAGATTGATCTATTGGAATGCATCAGCTCGTCCAAACCAAAACAATCCTTCCACAAACCCCGTTTCCATATGAGTTGGGAAATTGTGTTAGATGTAAATATAAAAGGAATTTAATGATTTGAAAATCCTTTTCAACTCATATTCAGTTGAATGCACTACAAAGACAACATATTTGATGTTCAAACTCATAAACTTAATTTTTTTTGCAAATAATATTTAACTTAGAATTTAATGGCTGCAACATGTGCCAAAGTAGTTGGGAAAGGGCATGTTCATCACTGAGTTACATCACCTTTTCTTTTAACAACACTCAATAAACGTTTGGGAACTGAGGAAACTAATTGTTGAAGCTTTGAAAGTGGAATTCTTTTTCATTCTTGTTTTATGTAGTTTCAGTCGTTCAACAGTCCGGGGTATTGGCTGTCGTATTTTACGCTTCATAATGCGCCACACATTTTCGATGGGAGACATGTCTGGACTGCAGGCGGGCCAGGAAAGTACTTTTACTACGAAGCCATGCTGTTGTAACACCTGGCTTGGCATTGTTTTGCTGAAATAAGCAAGGGCGTACATGATAACGTTGCCTGGATGACTACCTATGTTGCTCCAAAACCTGTATGGACCATTCAGCAATAATGGTGCCTTCACAGATGTGTAAGTTACCCATGCCTTGGGCACTAGTGCACCTCCATACCATCAGAGATGCTGGCTTTTGAACTTTGCGCCTATAACAACCCGGATGGTTATTTTCCTCTTTGTTCCGGAGGACACCACATCCACAGTTTCCAAATATAATTTAAAATGTGGACTCGTCAGACCACAGAACACTTTTCCACTTTGCATTAGTCCATCTTAGATGAGCTCGGGCCCAGCGAAGCCGGCGGCGTTCCTGGGTGTTGTTGATAAATGGCTTTCGCTTTGCATAGTAGAGTTTTAACTTGCACTTACAGATGTAGCGACCAACTGTAGTTACTGACAGTAGTTTTATAAAGTGTTCCTGAGGCCATGTGGTGATATCTTTTACACACTGATGTCAGTTTTTAATGCAGTACCGCCTGAGGGTTCAAAGTTCCATAATATCATCGCTTACGTGCCGTGATTCCTCCAGATTCTCTGAACCTTTTGATGATTTTACGGACCGTAGACGGTAAAATCCCGAAATTCCTTGCAATAGCTCGTTGAGAAATGTTGTTCTAAAACTGTTCGACAATTTGCTTACAAAGTGGTGACCCTCATCACATCCTTGTTTGGGAATTACTTAGCATTTCATGGCAGCTGATTTTGTACCCAATCATGGCACCCACCTGTTGCCAATTCCTGCACACCTGTGTGATGTTCCATATAAGTGTTTGATGAGCATTCCTCAACTTTATCAGTATTTATTGCCACCTTTCCCAACTTCTTTGTCACGTGTTGCTGGCATCAAATTCGAAAGGTAATGATTACTTGCAGCAACAACAAAAAAAAATGTTTATCAGTTTTAACATCAAATTTGTTGTCTTTGTAGCATATTCAACTGAATATGGGTTGAAAATGATTTGCAAATCATTGTATTCCATTTATATTTACATCTAACACAATTTCCCAACTCATATGGAAACGGGGTTTGTATAACGTTTTCATTATGTTTTGTGGGGAAATGCAATACTAAATTCAAAAAAAACATTTGGAATGTATTGAGTTATACCTAAAAAGGCCAAAATGCAGCAAAAAGTTTGCACTGGCATTCTCGCCGCAATGACCTTTGTCTGTGTCTGCTGACCTTTTCATTCCCGAAGCTAGCGGCAAGACGTTCATTCGATGCTACACGGGGAAGTTTTGCCAAACATATAAAATGCAAAGCAGTGCAATCAATGGGCTTGAGCACAGTGTGATCAATATCGTCTGCAAATCACACGGCTCTTCAATTATTTGGGAATAAACGATGGTAAATCACAGGAGGAGACCCAGGAAGCAAATGAATTTCATCTTTAAACGGGATCGATTAGACTCTAAATAACTGTTAATGCCTTGTGGCCTAGCTCGCGGTAGCAAATGTAATGTAGTGTAATCAAGGTGCCAAGGTGAGAAGTTTTACCAACAGAGGACAACAGGAAATCATTGCCTCTCTCTCTCTCTCTCCTTCTCAATGTGGTAGCTGAAAACAGGGGGAATATGCAAATGGGAAAACGAAGCAGAAGGACTGAAACATTACCCAAGGGATGCAAATGTATGGAGAAGGAGCAATTAAAAGTTGGTAGGGAAGCACTGGGGCCAGATTTTGAGAGTATTCGGTGTCTAAAGCCTGCATGGCACAGGTTAATGATGCTGGGGGGGAATAGATTAATCACAAGAATGGGGCTTCAGAGGGAGAGGGGAGCAACTGCAGTCTAATTACTGGTCCGGAATTTGTCTCCAGAGGCCAATAGCAGACCTTCTATTAGCCACCAGCACCGGTCGCAAGCAGGGAACGTGAAAAAGACAAAGACTCCGGGGGTGGATGCTGCTGTCATCATTAGCTATGCCTTACATTGACTCCGTTCATGCCGCTCCTTGATCATTGCTGACAAAACGGTACAAATTAGCAGGGCTCATTACTGCTGCGGCACTACGGTGCACGTGAGCCAAATAAACTGGAGCGACACGGAAGCTACGCTCAAAAGGAGGCCCGGGCTGCCAGCAACATCCTGCTCGCAGAGTGAGATGACATGGTGATGAGATGATTGGATTGGTTATTGAATTATGGGTGAAATGAAATGGAGGAAGGGTATGAGGATGTGAAGAGATGAACTGTGAAGGACAGTCTTTGTCCAGAAGCTCGTTAAAGAAAACACAAAATGTTCAACACAAAAAGCTCTGGTTGTCAGGAGCAAATAGATGAATGAATGGGTTGTACTTGTATAGCGCTTTTCTACCTTCAAGGTACTCAAAGCGCTTTGACACTACTTCCACATTTACCCATTCACACACACATTCACACACTGATGGAGGGAGCTGCCATGCAAGGCGCTAACCAGCACCCATCAGGAGCAAGAGTGAAGTGTCTTGCTCAGGACACAACGGACGTGACGAGGTTGGTACGAGGTGGGATTTGAACCAGGGACGCTCGGGTTGCGCACGGCCACTCTCCCACTGCGCCACGCCGTCCCTTTTTGGACGTCGTCCCTTTTTTTTATAAAGACTATTTGCGGTACGAAGTTCCTGGAGTCCTGGGTTCAAATCCAGGCTAGGAATCTTTCTGTGTGGAGTTTGCATGTTCTCCCCGTGAATGCGTGGGTTCCCTCCGGGTACTCCGGCTTCCTCCCACTTCCAAAGACATGCACCTGGGGATAGGTTGATTGGCAACACTAAATTGGCCCTAGTGTGTGAATGTGAGTGTGAATGTTGTCTGTCTATCTGTGTCGGCCCTGCGATGAGGTGGTGACTTGTCCAGGGTGTACCCCGCCTTCCGCCCAATTGTAGCTGAGATAGGCGCCAGCACCCCCCGTGACCCCTAAAGGGAATAAGTGGTAGAAAATGGATGGATGGATGGACTATTTGCGGTTGTTTAAAGGCCTACTGAAACCCACTACTACCCAACACGCAGTCTGATAGTTTATATATCAATGATGAAATATTAACATTGCAACACATGCCAATACGGACGATTTAGTTTACTAAATTGCCATTTTAAATTTCCCGCGGAGTTCCTTGTTGAAAACGTCGCTTTATGATGACGGGTGTTACGCCTGTTCGGCATTGTGGTGCCGTGTTCGATCCCCTCGAGGATGCGTAAAAACGAAGAACACAACAAAGGTAAGATATAACCAATTTATTCGAAATAACAGAAGGAGAGCTATAACAAAAAGACTGGAGCTAACAAAAGGCAAACCAAAGACGCTAGTATGAGAACTAGGAGATACAAAATAGGAAATTAAACTGGCACGTTGGCCCACAAAAAAGGAGTAAATAAAACATTTAGCATGTGAGCTAATAACGAGGTGCGTAGTGTGAGAGCTTGCCAAAATAGTAGGAATTGCGTGAAAGTAAACGATCAAAACAGACGTATAGTTAGTTGCCTGATAGCAAACTAGAGTCCCAGAAAGAATAAACAGAAGAGTGAAGTGAAATGAATTATATTTATAGAGCACTTTTCTCAAGTGACTCAAAGCACTTTACATAGTGACACCCAATATCTAAGTTACATTTAAACCAGTGTGGGTGGCACTGGGAGCAGGTGGGTAAAGTGTCTTGCCCAAGGACACAACGGCAGTGACTAGGATGGCACAAGCGGGAATCGAACCCGCAACCCTCAAGTTGCTGGCACGGCCACTCTACCAACCGAGCTATGCCGCCCCAAGAGGCTGGCTTATAAAGGGTGGTGATTACAAGAACAGGTGTGCGAGAACCGAGACCAGCAGGTGGAAATAATAAGTGACCATGGAAACGAACGAAACAGGGAATAAACGGGTCAGAACGGAGAATGAAAACAGATGGAAAAATAAACAACAACATGTGAAAATCCGAGTAACGGATTGTAACGACGGGTGCTCGTGACGTCACGGACTGTCAGGAAATATTAGCGCAACACTATTTGCGGCTAAAAGTCGTCTCTTTTCATCGCGCAATTAAACAGTATTCTGGACATCTGTGTTGCTGAATCTTTTGCAATTTGTTCAATTAATAATGGAGAAGTCACAGTAGAAAGATGGAGTTGGGAAGCTTTAGCCTTTAGCCACACAAACACACGGTGATTCCTTGTTTAAAATTCCCGGAGGTGAAGCTTTACTATGGATCAGAGCGGTCAAGCGAACATGGTTCCCGACCACTTGTCAACCGGCAGGTTTCGGTGAGAAAATTGTGTTAAAAAGTTGCCTCTTACCGGAGATCTGTGGAGTTTGCGGCGTCCTTGTATCTACCGTCGACTTCCCTCAGACACTGGCCTCAAGACACCCGTGGACACACGCCTCCGACTATCAGGTACTATTTCATCTCACTAAAACACTAGCAACACAATAGAAAGGTATGGGATTTCCCAGAATTCCATTTTCTACCGCTTATTCCCTTTCGGGGTCGCGGGGGGCGCTGGCGCCTATCTCAGCTACAATCGGGCGGAAGGCGGGGTACACCCTGGACAAGTCGCCACCTCATCGCAGGGCCAACACAGATAGACAGACAACATTCACACTCACATTCACCCAGAATTATCCTAGTAAATGTGTCTAAAAACATCTGTACTCCGTCCCAATGCAATCGCCTTTTTTTAAAAACTTTATTTTAATTTTAATTTTTTTAATAGTCCTTCGCTATCAGTATCATCATCCTCGAATCTTCCATCCTCGCTCAAATTAATGGGGAAATTGTCGTTTTCTCGGTCCGAATAACTCTTGCTGCTGGAGGCTCTGTTCGCCAAATTTCTTCCACCCTACAAGAAATTTGGCGTGACAGCCCCTCTAATGCCTGAAGGACCCCAATGAGGGCGTTACAATACCAAGGTATATGACTCTTAAGGGATACAGCTGCAAAGTTAGCGAAGCAAAAATAGCTTGAAAGGTTACCATGCTGGAATGCTAATATTTTTTCCTCACCGTTATTTTTCACCAATGACAATCAGTCAATTATAATGCTTTTAAAACAGGCAGCTGTGTGGGCTGCTTTAAGGTCCTTCCACCCTCATTGGGGAAGGTTTTTGTAGGGGGGAAGAAATTTGGCGTGACAGCTCCCATTATAAACAATGTGAGGACGGGAGGAGACCTCACCCTTGTGACGTCATCGTCTGCTACTTCCGGTACAGGCAAGCTTTTTTTATCAGCACCGAAAGTTGCGAACTTTATCGTCGATGTTCTCTACTAAATCATTTCAGCAAAAATATGGCAATATCGCGAAATGATCAAGTATGACACATAGAATGGACCTGCTATCCCCGTTTAAATAAGAAAATCTCATTTCAGTAGACCTTTAAGGCCACAACCACTCGGGGGGCTGGACACGTTTAAGTTTCACTTTTGCATGTCATAGAACGGGGGTCAGCAACCCGCGGCTCTTGAGCCACATGCGTCTCTTTAGTGCCGTCCTGGTGGCTCTCTGGAGCATTTTTAAAAAAGGATTGAAAAGGGAAAAAGGTGGGGGAATTTTTTGTTTTTGTTTTAGTATGTTCTTTTGTATGAGGTCAAACATGACACAAACCTTCCCAAAGCCCACTGTTTAAAATGTTTTGTGTGTGTCAATGTGTGTGAATGGGTGAATGTGGAAATAGTGTCAAAGTGCTTTGAGTTCCTTAAAAAGGTAGAAAAGCGCTATACAAGTACAACCCATTTACCATTACCATGCTTCACTGATGAGAGTATTTGGTGAATATCGTTTTGTCCTACTCATTTCGGCAGTCCTTGAACTCACCGTAGTGTGGACTGTGACGCAACAGTTTGTGTAAAATCCTCCACTCCTTTGTCTCATTTTGTCCATCAAAAGTTTTATGCTGTGCGTGAATGCACAAAGGTGCGATTTGTTGATGATATTGACGGCGTGGCCAAGTTGGTAGAGTGGCTGTGCCAGCAATCTGAGGGTTACTGGTTCAATCCCCACCTTCTACCATCCTAGTCACGTCCGTTGTGTCCTTTGGGCAAGACACTTCACCCTTGCTCCTGATGGGTCCTTGTTAGCGCCTTGCATGGCAGCTCCCACCCTCAGTGTGTGAATGGGCGAATGTGGAAATACTGTCAAAGCGCTTTGGACTCCTTAAAAAGGGGTAGAAAAGCCCTATACAAGTACAACCATTTACCATTACTTGTCGGAGTGCTAATCAGGCATATTTGGTCAGTGCATGACTGCAAGCTAATCAATGCTAACATGCTATTAAGGCGAGCTGTATGTACGTTTTCCATCATTATGCCTCATTTGTAGGTATATTTGAGCTTATTTGATATCCTTTACTTTTATCCTCTTTGTATATAATTTAGTTCTGCATGTGTCACGACACATTACCTGTATGTAGTATTGGCTGCATTTCTGATAGTTGTTTGTGTGCCATGTTGTTCCAGACCACAGCAAACATGACCTATCTTGCCAAAGATTGTAATAAATCCATTAAAAGAAGACGGCCATAACTTTGACACACACATCTTTACCTTTGGCCATTAAAAGCCAGTAATATACCAGTAACCTACTCAGTGGCCTAGTGGTTAGAGTGTCCGTCCTGAGATCGGTAGGTTGTGAGTTTAAACCCCGGCCGAGTCATACCAAAGACTATAAAAAATGGGACCCATTGTCTCCCTGCTTGGCACTTAGCATCATGGGTTAGAATTGGGGGTTAAAGCCCCATAAATGATTGCCGGGCGCGGCACCGCTGCTGCCCACTGCTCCCCTCACTTCCCAGGGGATGATCAAGGGGATGGGTCAAATGCAGAGGACACATTTCACCACACCGAGTATGTGTGTGACAATCATTGGTACTTTAACTTTAACTTTAATTTCCAGGAGTTATCTCACCTTCTGACCAGCCTCTGATTTACTAATTGTTTCTAATGTGAAGAATAAAAATTACATTTTAACAGTCCTGTCAACGCAGATTTGCTTCAGCCTGCGACACAGGCATGAGGGACGGCATGAGGGACGGCGTGGCGCAGTGGTAGAGTGGCCGTGTGCAACCCGAGGGTCCCTGGTTCAATTCCCACCTAGTACCAACCTCGTCACGTCCGTTGTGTCCTGAGCAAGACACTTCACCCTTGCTCCTGATGGGTGCTGGTTGGCGCCTTGCATGCCAGCTCCCTCCATCAGTGTGTGAATGTGTGTGTGAATGGGTAAATGTGGAAGTAGTGTCAAAGCGCTTTGAGTACCTTGAAGGTAGAAAAGCGCTATACAAGTACAACCCATTTATTTATTTATTTATCATTTTGATAGTAGGCTATTATAACTAACATAGACACTTACGTCATGTGTTGCCTTCATTATAAGACTTATATACGGCTTTTCATTTTTTGCAGCTCCAGACGGATTAGTTTGTTGTATTTTTGGTCCAATATGACTCTTTCAACATTTTAGGTTTCCGACCCCTGTCATTGCACATAATTATGGTGCATTTAAGGACCCTTAATTAAAGGTCGAAATAGAGGCATTAGTAGTTTTTTAAAGACATCCTTAGTGGTTTGAATAATACTACTATGATAAAAATGATAATTATACTAATTATGACTACCATTATGTACTAATGATAATCTTACATGAATTAACTAATCTTTACCTTACTATACTAAAAAAAAAAATTAACCGACTGATTTAAACTCAACTTTAAGTGAATGATGACATGCTTATATTCTTTATAGTCAATTTTACAGCACTTTTTTGAATCAATCAACAGCAAATAATTTGGAGCGGTTAAAGGTAACTTAGGGAGACTTTAGCACCCCCAAAAAGGCGGAATGTCACCAATGGTACGAACGCTTCATGAAAAACATTTTTGACGTATAAATAATAAGGTCCTGCCGATCATGAGCCGATGATGGATGGATGAGAATGCATCAAGAGGGAACTGGTTCACAATCTAATAATCAAGATATTTTATTACCTTCTTTAAAACGTCAAAAATCATGTAAAAATTGTTTTTGATACAACAATTTTAAGACATTACAAACTGCACACTGTATGTACTGTAAAACATACTAATAAGGTTTCTTTTAAAGCAGGGGTGTCCAAACTTTAACTGGCGAGGGCCGCTTTCAGTACAATGGAAGGCTGCGGGGGCCATTTTTGACACATTTTGTCAAGCCAATATAGGCCAAGCTAGCTGAACAAAACATCCCTGTCAGCTTTGTGTTGGAGGTGACAAAAAAAAAAAGTGTTGTCTAACGAGGGCTGTCAAAAATAACGAGTTACCTAATGCGATCGATCAATACTATCAGTTATTTCTTCAATTAAATCTGTCAATGCTTGTGCTGTTGATCGATTATTCCTGAAACCATACTGCCTATCTGTTAATAATTCATTTTTATCTACAAAGCCATCGAATCTATTTATAAATATTTTTTCTAATATTTTGGAGAACTGTGGTAATATTGAGATTGGTCTGTAGTTTGTGAATAAGTGTCCGTCTCCCGCTTTGTGAATAGGAACAACTTTTGCAATTTTCATTAGTTGAGGAAATACTCCCATTTCAAATGAAAGGTTAAATAGATACGCTAATGGAGCACTAATTCCATCTATCACATACTTTAAAGTTTGCATGTCTATATCTGATTTCTCTTTCTACTACTGGTTTTAAAAACACTGTTTTAGGGTTTGGGTTGATATAATCTGCTGCATCTATTTTTGTCACAAAAAAACATTGCATTAATCATGTAAATACGCAGATTAATCAAAGTTTATTTTACTCGTTTACCGTAAACGGACTCTAACAATGAAATTACTTTTGTGACCAAGTATTGGGGACTTTTTAATTGAATTTAAATGAAATCATGCAAGCCAGTAGGACAGGGGTAGGGAACCTATGGCTCTAGAGCCAGATGTGGGTCTTTTGATGACTGCATCTGGCTCTCAGATAAATCTTAGCTGACATTGCTTAACACGATAAGTCATTAATAATTCTACCGGTAATCACAGTGTTAAAAATAACATTCAAATTATAAAACATTCTCATGCATTTTAATCCAACCATCCGTTTTCTATCGCACCTGTTCAAGATGTCGCATTAATGGTAAGAAGTATTGGTCTGACTTAAAAATGCACGCATTAAGTTTTAATCAGTGTTAAAAAATATTACATGGCTCTCACCGAAATAAATTTTGAAATATTTGGCTTTCATGGCTCTCTCAGCCAAAAAGGTTCCCGACCCCTGCAGTAGGAGTTGTGATTAATCATGATTAATCCAATTTCAAAAGTGTGATTAATCTCATTTTAAAAGTGTATGGTTTGACAGCATTATTAATAACGTCTCGATAATAGTGAACTCATTAAATTTTTACAATCTACCGAGGGCCAATAGAAAACAAGCGGTGGGCCGAAACTGGCCCCCGGGCCGGACTTTGGACACCCCTGTTTTAAAGGTTTTAAAAAGCTAGATTCAGGGAAATCAAGTACCAAGCTGTACTTTAGTGCATGGAAACCATGGGTCTCAGACACGCAGCCCGCGGGCCAATTGCGGCCCGTGAGACGTTACTTTGCGGCCCGCATCTTGATATGTAAATTTAGTGTTAGTGTGGCCCGCGAGTTTTATACGAATGCCGCTTGACAGCGTCATATTTGCTATCATTATCAACCCTCCCGAATTTTCCGGGAGACTCCAGACTTTCAAGGCAGTCATTCAAGGGTAATCATTCCCGCGAACATCTGTCAGTTTTCACCCATACAACAATGTTCAATGGGTGCCGTGTTGACACTGTCTTTGACGCCCTCTACATCTTGTACTAACAGAGTACTATTCCAGACATTTCTGTATTTGGCTTTTATGAACACAAGTCATAGCATCCACCTTTTCATCAAACATACAGCATACAGTCTCAGCCACATGTTCTGTAAGGTTTCTGCAAACACATGTCAGTGACTGCAAGGCATACTTACAGGTCACACTTACGGTGGCAGTATAAACAGGTTTATCACCGTTACAAATATGCGCCACACTGTGAACCCACACCAAACTAGAATGACAAACTCATTTCGGGAAAACATCCGCACTGCAACACAACGGGTTGCCCACATATGTGGTCCTATCCAAGGTTCTCATAGTCCGTCATTGTCACCGACGTCCCACCGGGTGTGAGTTTTCCTTGCCCTTATGTGGGCCTACCGAGGATGTCGTAGTGGTTTGTGTCTTGGTTTGTGCAGCCCTTTGAGACACTAGTGATTTAGGGCTATATAAATGAACATTGATTGATTGATTGATAAACACAACAGGACATTTACTCAGAATCTCATGCAGCCCTGACTCCTCCGAGCTACCACCAAAACCCGCCTCCCAACCCCGCGTTGGTGGAGGTGGAGAGTTAGGGCTGCGAGGCGTTCTGGGTATTTGTTCTGTTGTGTTTATGTTGTGGTACAGTGCGGATGTTCTGCCAAAATTTGTGTGTAATTCTTGTTTGGTTCTGTGTTCACAGTGTGGCGCATATTTGTAACAGTGATAAACTTGTTATACGGCCACCCTCAGTGTGACCTGTATGGCTGTTGATCGAGTATGTCTTGCAGTCACTCACGTGTATCGACCAAAGAATCTTGCTGTATATATCAAGGCCGGCAGGCTGTTAATATGATGTTAAGTCGATAGCGATGACGTAGTAAACGGCGGTAAAGTGATTCATATTTATATAGCGCTTTTCTCTAGTGACTCAAAGCGCTTTACATAGTGAAACCCAATATCTAAGTTATATTTAAACCAGTGTGGGTGGCGCTGGGAGCAGGTGGGTAAAGTGTCTTGCCCAAGGACAGAACGGCAGTGACTAGGATGGCGGAAGGGGGAATCGAACCTACAACCACCAAGTTGCTGGCACGGCCACTCTACCAACCGAGCTATACCGCCCCAAGGCAGCGCTAACACGGAACCTTTATGGTATTGTTAACTGGGTGTAAATCAGGACTAATATTTGGAAAACGCTTACCCCGGGAAATTGTCGGGAGATGCACTTATATTCGGGTGTCTCCTGGAAAAATGGGGAAAATCGACTGGTACGTTGCTAGGGTGGGTAAGCCGTTCAAAGAAGGTGAATCCATTAAACGTGCGTGTTAGAACTTTTAAGTAATCTTCTCTTGCCGCCCAACCTCACCCAGTGTCTGCATCTAGTTACCCCCAGGCAAATTGAGTTTGAGACCCCTGATGTAAACAGAGGCTGAGTGTGTGTATGTGGTGCGGTGATGGTAGCTTTGAAGTGTGGTGGTGCCTTTCAGAAGTCTGACTAATAATATTAAAGACCAAAATGGGACTACAAAAAAAATCTTACACAAAGCCTTTGACCGGCTCTGCATATATAGGAAAAAGTGTATTCAGAGTAAATAACTCTATTCTCAGTTCCATTTCGAAAGTAATGGAGAAAATAGTTTATGAACAGGTTGATAGATACCTTGCTACTAATAAACTAATGTACAAATTCCAATCCGGCTTCAGAACTAACCACTCCACTGACACATGCCTTCTCTATCTGACCGACCACATCAAACATGAGGTGGATGCGGGCAAATACTGCGGCATGATCATGCTGGACATTTAGAAGGCCTTTGACACCATTAACCAAACTATACTGTTGGATAAGCTAAGAGCAATCGGATTCGACGAAACCTCATCAAGCTGGATGCAATCTTACTTGGAGGGGAGGAAACAGGTGGTAGAGGTGAACGGCACCATGTCCCCTCCCCTCTCAGTAAGCTGTGGAGTCCCTCAGGGGAGTATACTAGGACCTTTACTGTTCCTAATATACGTGAATGACATGCCATCAGCATGCCACTGTGAATTGTTCCTGTATGCGGATGACTCGGCCCTGCTGGTATCCGGCAAGGACAAGTCACAGGTGGAACAAATCCTCAGAGCTGAACTCCTCAATATTTGCACCTGGCTCGCTGACAACAAGCTATCCATACACTTAGGTAAAACGGAATCCATCCTATTTGGGTCCCATATCAAACTTAAGAAGGTCAGTGACTTCACTATAAAAGTGGGTGACATTGTTATCACCCGGAAGGATGAGATCACCTACCTAGGTTCCATTCTAGAGGCTAATCTTTCCTGTGATAAAATGGCAACCAAGGTGATCAAAAAGGTCAACCAAAGAACGAGATTCTTCTACAGAATCTCCTCTCTGGTCAACAAAAGCACCTTGAGGATTCTAGCGGGAACTCTCATTCAACCCTTCTTCGATTACGCTTGCACCTCCTGGTACCCCAGCACCTCCAAAACCCTCAAATCTAGACTCCAAACATCCCAGAATAAGCTAATCCGGTTACTTTTAGACCTCCACCCCGGATCACACCTCAATCCAACCCACTTCTCCAAAGTGGGCTGGCTCAGGGTGGAGGACAGAGTAAAACAACTTGCACTGAGCCTAGTCTATAAAATCCGCTACACCTCCTTGATCCCGAAGTACATGTCAAACTACTTCCTTAACGTAAATGACCGCCATAACCACAACACCAGGGGGAGCTCCACAAACCACGTTAAACCCAGATTTCGATCTAACAAAGGTCTTAACTCATTCTCTTTCTATGCCACATCAATGTGGAATGCACTCCCAACAGGTATAAAAGTAAGTACATCACTATATTCCTTCAAAACCGCTCTAAAACAACACCTCCAGGCAACTTCAACACTTTTCTAATACCCTCCTCCATTCACATCCCATCTCCCCGGATTATAAACAACTCAAATGTACTTCTAATGTATATACTTGTTCTTATGCTATCTGAACTCACTATGTTCTCTGCTGGCTGTACATATCCTACTAAATAAGACCTACACTGTTTCAATGTCCACATTTCTCTGTTGATGCAATTGTTGATGACTGAAGTTCTGATATCAACCAAAGCTCCTCATCCCACCCCCCGGATTGTAAATAATGTAAATAATTCAATGTACATACTATGATGATTAACTTGTGTGATGACTGTATTATGTTGATAGTATATATTTGTACCATGAATTGATTAACGTGGACCCCGACTTAAACAAGTTGAAAAACTTATTCGGGTGTTACCATTTAGTGGTCACTTGTACGGAATATGTACTGTACTGTGCAATCTACTAATAAAAGTATCAATCAATCAATCAATGCTTTGTCTGCATTTTGAAGGCTGCTCATGTTCTTACATATGCTGTGAAGCGTTGGGGAAAGCGGTGCTGTACTGTGGGGCGGAGTCCTCCGGACCGTGCGGTGCAACGTGGCTCAGAACCATCATGACAGGACGGTTGGGATACATCCTTTTGGACGCCCGAAAGTAGTTGATACTGTCGTTGGTAATGACGTCTGTCAGGTAGTCCTGTGAAGAAGACACACAGCATGCACGTGAGTAAAGCTGCCAAAAACGGAATCGGCAAAAAGTTTGCATCATGAGCTTTAAAAGGGGAACTGCACTTTTTTTGGAACTTTGCCTGTTTTTCACCATTATTATGAGAGACATGCTTTTTTAATTTTATTTTTATAGGATCCTAAAGATGATATTAAAAACGCTTGCAAAATCCGACTAATGGGAGTCCCCGTTCAAAGCCTTCAAAGCTCTCTGAAACAATTTCAAAAACCTCCATCAAAGTTTTATATATTTGGACACACATTCTCATACTTGCCAACCCTCCAAGATTTTCCGGGAGATTCCCGAAATTCAGCGCCTCTCCCGAAAACCTCCCGGGACACATATTCTCCCGAAAATATCCCGAAATTCAGGCGGAGCTGAAGGCCACGCCCCCTCCAGCTCCATGCGGACCTGACTCAGCAATGTTGTGAGACTCTTAAACAGGACAATACTGCCGTCTACTGTACATAGAAAGGTAAACGGTGAATGGGTTGTACTTGTATAGCGCTTTTCTACCCATTTTTAGGGAGCCCAAAGCGCTTTGACAGTATTTCCACATTCGCCCATTCACACACACATTCACACACTGACGGCGGGAGCTGCCATGCAAGGCACTCACCAGGCCCCATCAGGAGCAAGGGTGAAGTGTCTTGCCCAAGGACACAACGGACGTGACTAGGATGGTAGAAGGTGGGGCTTGAACCAGTAACCCTCAGATTGCTGGCACAGCCACTCTACCAACGTCGCCATGCCGTGAATAAAATACAATGTAGAAGAGTATATACTTTATTGATCCCTGGGAGAAATTCAGCACCACAGTTCGCTTACAATAAACAATGATCATGATAAATAATATAATATAATAAATATATTCTACATATATTCTACATTTAAGTGCAGTCAAGGAACATATGCATTATACTGTTTATACAGTCTGATGGCTGTCGGTATGAAAGACCTCGTGTCATTCCGTGTTACATTTTGGGAGTCTGAGCCTTCCACTGAACGTGCTCATTCTCTCCGCAAGGTCCGAGTGTAGTGGGTGGGAGGTGTTGTCCATAAAGGCTAGGAGTTTTGGTAGACTTTTTCTCTCTAACACAACCGCCAGAGAGTCTAGCTGTGCATGCATATGGTTAGAAAAATAGTGACAGACAAAATGGACAATTCAACCCTTAACTCAACAATGAGTAGATGAGTGTTATGTGTGTGTATATGTGTAAGTAAATGAACACTGAAATTCAAGTATTTCTTATATATATATATATATATATATATATAATGTTTATATATATATATATATATATATATATATATATAATGTTTATATATATATATATATATATATATAATGTTTATATATATATATTTATAATAAAATATATAGATATAGCTAGAATTCACTGAAAGTCAAGTATTTCTTATATATATATATATATATATATATATATATATATATATATATATATATATATATATATATATATACACACACACACAGACACATACATACATATATATATATATATATATATGAATGAATACTTGACTCTCAACCACACCTCAAACCACGCCTCCCGCCCCGCCCCCCAGCCCCCACCTCCCAAAATCGGAGGTCTCAAGGTTGGCAAGTATGCACAATCTCCTCATTCAATGCGTTTTCTTTATTTTCATGACTATTTACATTGTAGATTGTCACTGAAGGCATCACAACTATGAATGAACACATGTGGACTTATATACTTAACAAAAACATGTTTTATATTATCATTTTCTCAAAATAGCTACCCTTTGCGCTGATTACTGCTTTGCACACTCTTGGCATTCTCTCCATAAGTTGCAAGCACACCTGTGAATTAAAAAACATTTCAGGTGACTACCTCTTAAAGTTAAGTACCAATGATTGTCTAACACACACACTGGGTGTGTGTGTTAGACAATCTCTGCATTTGACCCATCACCCTTGATCACCGCTTGGGAAGTGACGGGAGCAGTGAGCAGCAGCGGTGGCCACGCCCAGGAATCAATTTGGTGATTTAACCTCCAATTCCAACCCCTTGATGTTGAGTGTCAACCAGGGAGGTAATGTGCCCCATTTTTTTAGTCTTTGGTTCAAGCTCATCAAGAGAATGCCATGAGTGTGCGAAAAAGTAATCGGAGCAAAGGGTGGCTATTTTGAAAGAACTAGAATATAAAACATGTTTTCAATCATTTCACCTTTTTTGTTAAGTACACAACTCCACATGTGTTCATTCAAAGTTTTAAAGCCTTCAGTGACAATCTACAATGTAAATATCCATCCTTCCATTTTCTACCGCTTGTCCCTTTCGAGGTCACAGGGGGCGCTGCATTCCGGCGCCTCATCACATACATCACATGCCTTGAATTACTGCCGGGTCAAACTGGCTTCCCAAAATAATTAGCGCATGCTTAGTATTACCGCCTGGTCATACTCGTGACGTCACGAATGACACTTCCCCTATCATCATTTTCAAAATGGAGGAGGTAGAGTTCAATACCGGTAATTTGAAATTGCATAAAGGGAAGAAGATTAAGAGATATTCAGTAGGATTTAAAGTCCAAGCTTACATCACACTCAAATTTTACTGCATGCCTTTGGTAAGTGCCGAAGTGAGAAGAACTTTTAAAATAATTAGCGCATGCTTACTTTTGCCGCATGCCTTTGGTAAGCGCAGGAGTGAGAAGAGGTTTTAAATTAATTAGCGCCCCGGCGGCAATTCAAGGAATTCACATAAAATACCCCTAATTTTTTTTTTTTCTTGTTTTTGAACACTGACTATTTGCAGATTAGAATGCAAAATAAACAAAAAAAACTTTTGTCTTCTTGTATCTCATTAGGATTAGGCAAAATTCAGAAAAAAAAATTGCAGTTTCACTTTACAAGGGCACTTACTTAATCCGGCACTACTGTGAGAATCAGAAATAGCCTGTGGTCAATTAATAAGGTCCAAGCTTACATCACATTCAAATTTTTACTCAGATTTTTACTGCATGCCTTTGGTAAGTGCCGGAGTGAGAAGAGGTTTTAAAATAAATAGCGCATACTTACTTTTACCGCATGCCTTTGGTAAGCGCAGGAGTGAGAAGAGGTTTTAAATTAATTAGCGCCCCGGCGGCAATTCAAGGAAATACGGTAGTTCTCATAAAATACCCCTAATTTTTGTATTTTTTTTGTTTTGTTTTTGAACAATAACTATTTGCAGTTTAGAATGCAAAATAAACAAAAAAAACTTTTGTCCTCTTGTATCTCATTAGGATTAGGCACATTTCCGTAAAAAAAGTGCAGTTCCACTTTACAAGGGCACTCACTACTGTGAGAATCAGAAATAGCCTGTGGTCAATTAATTCCACTAACAGCTTGCCACAGGCGAAGCAAATCGATACAAGCATGTCTGATCGTTCACCTATCAAGCACATTCAACTTCTTGGGAATCTTTATTTACTCCCTCAGCTTGGCAGCAGTTATACACTGCAAAAAGTCAGTGTTCAAAAACAAGAAAAAATAAATAAAAAAATTAGGGGTATTTCAATTTAACTAAGCAAAATTATCTGCCAATAGAACAAGAAAATTTGGCATGTCAAGACTTTCCAAAACAAGTAAAATAAGCTAACCTCAATGAAGACCTTAAAATAAGTATATTCTCACTAATAACAACTGAACTACTACATGAGTACATATTTTCTATTGTTTCACTGAAAATAAAACAGGAAATCGGAATTTGGCTGTCATCTGTTTTAATATGAGAAAAATTGGAAGAGTCGACAAAAGTTCCAAAAATTTTCACAATACCTACCCAGGTTCGAGTCCCACAAGTCCCGCCGCCGCCGGCCAGGATGCCCAAAATGCCCGAAACGCGCCCACGGGAAGGCAGGGAGAAAAGTGGAAAAAAGTCGGTAAAATTTTCAAAAATCACACCCGGGTTCGAGTGCCACAAGTCTTAAGTCTTAAGGCACTCCATGTGGGAGTCGAACCTGGGTAGGTATCTTTAACATTTTTGAGACTTTTGCCGACTTTTCCAACTTTTATCCCCCCCACCCCGCGGGGGGATTCCGGGTTTTGAGCGGCTGGCGGCGGGACTTGTGGGACTCGAACCTGGGTAGGTATTTTAAAAATTTTGGGGGACTTTTGACGACTTTTGTCACTTTCTCCCCCACTTCCCATGGGACTTTGCTGGGTGCGTTTTGGAAATTTTTTGCATCCCGGGACTTGTGGGACTGGAACCCGGGGAGGTATTTTGGACAAAATTGGGACTTTTGACCATTTTGGCCGCCTTTTCCCCTCTTCTTCCCCGCCTTCCTGTGCACCATTGCTGGGTGAGTTTTGGACATTTGGACAAAAATACTTTCAAGCATGTTTTACTCAATATAGGTCATAACATCTCAGCAACAAGCTGTAATATCTTACTGAGATCATTTAGGACCAAAACCCTTAAAACAAGTAAACACTAACATAAAATTTGCTTAGTGAGATAAATTATCATATCAGATAGAAAATAATCAAATATCACCCTTATTTGAGATATTTAATCTTACTTAGATTTCAGTTTTTGCAGTGTAGCTAGCTGCCTCGCTTAAGGTCGTTGGACTCCAAATGTGACAATATTAGTTCAAACAAAAGCAGCAATGGGGTTGGTTAAATTAAAGTACCAATGATTGTCACAAACACACTAGGTGTGGTGAAATTTTTCATCCGTCCATCCATCTTCTTCCGCTTATCCGAGGTCGGGTCGCGGGGGCAGCAGCCTAAGCAGGGAAGCCCAGACTTCCCTCTCCCCAGCCACTTTGTCCAGCTCCTCCCAGGGGATCCCGGGGCCAGGCGGGAGACATAGTCTTTCCAACGTGTCCTGGGTCTTCCCCGTTGCCTCCTACCAGTCGCACATGCCCTAAACACCTCCCTAGGGAGGCGTTCGGGTGGCATCCTGAACAGATGCCTGAACCACCTCATCTGGCTCCTCTCAATGTGGAGGAACAGCAGCTTTACTTTGAGTTCCCCCCGGATGGCAGAGCTTCTCACCCTATCTCACGCGGCGGAGGAAAAATCATTTCGGCCGCTTGTACTCGTGATCTTATCCTTTCGCTCATAACCCAAAGCTCATGACCATAGGTGAGGATGGGAACGTAGATCGACCGGTAAATGGAGAGCTTTGCCTTCCGTCTCAGGTCCTTCTTCACCACAACGGATCGATATAGCGTCCGCATTACTTAAGACGCCGCACCGATCCGCCTGTCGAACTCACGATCCACTCTTCCCCCACTCGTGAACAGGACTCCGAGGTACTTGAACTCCTCCACTTGGGGCAAGATCTCCTCCCCAATCCGGAGATGGCACTCCACCAGGCGAGAACCATGGACTCGGACTTGGGAAGTGATGATTCTCATCCCAGTTGCTTCACACTTGGCTGCGAACCGATCCAGTGGTGAAATTTGTCCTCTGCATATGACCTTGTTCACCCCCTGGGAGGTGAGGGGAGTAGTGAGCAGCAGCGGTGGCCGCGCCCGAGAATCATTTTTGGTAATTTAACCCCCAATTCCAACCCTAGATGCTGAGTGCCTAGCAGGGAGGTAATGGGTCCCATTTTCATCTTCTTTGGTAAGACTCTGCCGGGGTTTGAACTCACAACCTACCGATCTCAAGGCGGACACTCCAAACACTGAGTAGGCACAGAGTGTTTTTGTCCGATGGGGAAAAAATCTAACGGCTATCCCGTCCACAAGGTGCATGCTAAGTTTGCTAATTGAGCAACATTACTCACGATCTTTAAAGTGTCCTTCAACAGCTCTGTTCTCTTGTTGTCGCAATCAATAATTATAATGGATTAGATTTATATAGCGCTGTTTGAGACACTCAATGTGCTTTATAGTCAGAACTGAGAACCCATCATTCATTTACTCCACGTTCACACATTAAATGGTGGAAAGCTACATTTGTAACCACGGCTACCCTGATCGAACTGTGGCTTTTGATTGATTTATTGACTGAGACTTTTATTAGTAGATTGCACAGTACAGTACATATTCCGTACAATTGACCACTAAATGGTAACACCCCAATAAGTTTTCAACTTGTTTAGGTCGGGGTCCACGTTAATCAATTCATGGTAATTTGCACCTAAAACCTCTGACGACCATCTAACGTTCATTTACATTCATACACCGGTGTGAGCGGTACTAGGAGCAAGGTGGGTAAAGTGTCTTGCCCAAGGACACAAAGGCAGTGACTAGGATGGGAGAAGCTGGACTTTTACCAAGAGCCCTTAAGTTTCTGGATGGCCGCTCTACCATTCCAGCCACGCCGATCTAGACATATTAATTATGTCCTGTCTTCAGAACACTAGTTTTGTGTCCAAGTTGTTGACATAAACATGTAGGGCCTGATGTACTAAAGGTTTGCGTGTACTAAAACACGTGCAAACTTGATTGCACAAGCAAAGCTGATTTACTAAATTTGTGTAAAGTGGATTGCATGTAGTAAGCGAAAAAAGGCTTCATTAAAATTGCGTCACGGTCTACATTAATTTGCAAAATATATGCCGATCACCAAAATATTTATACCGTATTTCCTTGACTATTCGCCAATTAATTTAAAACCTCTTCTCACTCCTGCGCTTTTTCAAAGCATGCGGTAGAAGTAAGCAGACGCTAATAGTTTTAAAACCTCTTCTCACCCCTGCGCTTATCAATGGATTGCAGTAAAAAATTGAGTGTGTTAATCAAAAAATAATAAAGAAAAAATTCAGCGTCCGCGGCCCGGTGGTTGGGAACTACTGCTCTACAGCATGTCATCGCGCACCCTTTTAGATAGATAGATAGTACTTTATTGATTCCTTCAGGAGAGTTCCTTCAGGAAATACCATGCTGTCTGCGTGCCGGCCGGATGTATGCGTTTCGGTGCTTCTAAAGCGAGTGTGCAATGCATACTTGGTCACCAGCCATACCTTTTACACTGATGGTTGTGATATAAACAACTTTAAAACTCTTACTAATATGCGCCACACTCTGTGTACCCACACCAAACACATTTCTGGAGAGCATTGGCTCTGTGGCACATTATAAACGCAGCATAGGGATTACCCATAATGCTGTGTATCCGTGACTCTTGGCTAATTATACACGCGCCCCCAACCTCGCCCACCTCAACCAACGCACGGAGGGGGGGTATAGACGGTTTAGCCAGGAGTCGTGGATGCATTGCATTGTGGGTAGGTGTTGTGTTGCGTTGCAGGGCATATTATATATATATATATATATATATATATATATATATATATATATATATATATATATATATATATATATATATATATATATATATATATATATATATATATATATATATATATATATGTAGTGAGTCTTATTCTGCGGTTTGCTATCAGTGTACCGAGTGGACACTTTTTAGGCGATGTGCTAGTAGGATGACGCTTATAAACAACACTACAACTTAAAATGTTCCATTGAGAATACAGAACATTACACACAGGGTTCAAAAATCTGTCTAAATGTTTTAGTACGCCTTTGGTAAGCCATGAAGCCGCACCGCTTGAAGGATTGTCAACATAAAAGTGTTATTGTGGTATGTGTATAAGAACCGAAAAATGGCACCCAATAGCATATTTTCTGCCGTTTTCTTTAGCAATATTATGCAAAACCAACTTTTCTTACGTTCTGGTACCTGCTAATGTGTATTGGTGATCGGCATAATTCCTGAAAATTTGCGCCCGTCCGGCACTGTAGTCCGTGACGACACTTTAGTCATCAAACGTCTTCTTTCTTCTTTCTACTGTATCTTCTTCATCTTGTTATGTGGCATTCATCCTCCACTGTTGCCATTTCTAATATGAAGTAGCGTAAAGTTCTAACTTGTATCTCGCTATGGAAGGGCTAAAAATTACCGGTGTAGTGGGTTTAGATGATTCACCCAAGGAACTTTAGTAATTAGAGAGTTCCGGTCGGACAGTTTTTCACGGGACACATTTCCGTCTGGTTAATGCACTAGTGAGCCACGGATGAGGGGATGCTGCTCCGTTATTGATTTAAGTAAAGTCTGAATGTCATTAAAACGGTTAGCTCCATCTTTTGGCACTTCTTCCAATCCCGTCCTTGCACGCTACACCGCTACAACAAAGATGACGGGGAGAAGGCACTGCCGAAGGTGAGCCAAATAAATAAGACCGCCCACAGAACAGCACATTCTGAAACGACTGTCAGAAAACGACTTGAAGATGGTCTGTAAAACATAATCCATGCAACTTTTTGACAAAAGAACAACCATTACATGTTATATAGACCACAAGAAAGTATTTTCAATTTAGAAAAAAATCTCATTATGACCACTTTAATGCGCCTTATAATCCGGAGTGCCTTTTGTATGGGAATAGACCTGACTAGACCCCCTCATTGGTGGTACTCCTTATAATCCGGTGCGTCCTATGGTCCGAAAATTACAGTATTTAGACAACGTATATTGGAGCTGTTTTTGGCTTGGGCAGGAAGCTGAGGCGTGGGTGGAGGAGCAGGCCTGAGCAGCACCAACGGAGGACCACACCAACATCTGGTAGAAATGCTTTAAAAGCTGGACCGCTGCTAATGGTTTTCAATGGTTGGAAAACAGAGCTATGTCCATAAATAGCAATAAGCTATTGCTAATAATATTTTGGGGCGGATCTTACAGGGTTTACTGAGGCATTCATTACGCCTTTAATAAGCACACCATGGATATTCAAAACAGAAGCCAAAAAAAAAGGCATCCGTAAACTTCAAGCACTAAACGTTGCACCTCACCTTCTGTTATTACTGTACCAA
Source organism: Nerophis ophidion (assembly GCF_033978795.1). Lineage (NCBI taxonomy): Eukaryota > Metazoa > Chordata > Actinopteri > Syngnathiformes > Syngnathidae > Nerophis > Nerophis ophidion. The sequence goes on from NC_084626.1 coordinate 30,411,283, forward strand.
ACCATTGTTCAACCCATCCTTCTGTACTGTTCCACATGTTTCTGTCAGAGGTATTTGTTGTTGATGAACCCCAAGATGCAGAGACGGAGGCAGGCATAGAATATGAAAACATGATTTCATTAAAACTAAACAAGAACAAACAACAAGCACGCACGTGGGCGGAATAACAAACTAAGGGAGCTAGCACTGGAAGCTAGAAAACAAAAATCAACTTTAGCATGGAAGCTAGTGGATAGCAAACAGAAAAACTGGAAATAACTAATGCTAACATAAACAGCTTACCGCTACGACGACCAGGACAAAATGTAGCATGACAGGTAGTAGCTGTAACAAAACTACACGACAGGTAGCACGACAAGAGTGATATGTGGCAACGACAATACAATGATCCAGCAACTGACACAAGACAAAGCAGGTACAAATAGGAGCAGGCTGATTGGCAAAAGGTGTGGCCAGGTGCCAATCAGCCGCAGCTGAGGAGGAACACAGCACTCAGGAAACAAGACAGGAAGCTGACAAAATAAGAGCACTAGACAGGAACTAAAGACAGGAAATACTAAACACCGAGGAAACAGACAAATGCAGAGGAAAAAACTAAAACATAGACAAACTTCACTATGCTTTCTGTAACCAACCAGACCAAACTCACACGCATTACGAACACAGCAGCTGAAATCATCGGCCGACCCACTCCCAACATCTCAGATCTAAGCCACAGGTCCATCAATCGACTGGCAAACACAATAGTCCAGGATATCACTCACCCACTACCAGAGGTGGGTAGTAACGTGCTACATTGACTCCGTCACATCTACTTGAGTAACTTTTGGGATGAATTGTACTTCTAAGAGTAGTTTTTATGCAACATACTTTTACTTTTACTTGAGTATATTTATAGAGAAGAAATGCTACTTTTACTCCGCTCCATTTATCTGCAATCAGGTCGCTACTCGCTACTTTTTTTTAATCGATCTGTTAATGCACGCTTTGTTTGTTTTGATTTGGTCAGACACGCATTCAAAGTAGGAACTACGCATGCTTGCGTTTCACCAATCACATGCAGTCACTGGTGACGTTGGACCAATCAAACAGAGCCAGGTGGTCACGTGACCGTCACACGTAGAACCCGACATGTTGAAAAACTTATTGGGGTGTTACCATTTAGTGGTCAATTGTACGGATTATGTACTGTACTGTGCAATCTACTAATAAAAGTTTCAATCTATCAATGAATCAATCAAAAGTGTAAACGAAAAAAGACACTTTTTATTTCAACCGTACTTCCAACCCTAAGCCAAAAACTGATCGCACAGTTCTTGTCTTCACAATAAAAGTACCGCTCCATCGCGCCTGCGCTAACAAAATAAGAGTCTCCGAAAGCCAGAGCAAACAAGCTAGCAAGCGACGGAGTTTGCCGCCAATGTATTTCTTGTAAAGTGTATAAAAACGAATATGGAAGCTGGACAGATAAGATGCCAAAAACCAACGACTTTCATGATGTATTAGACAGGAAGGAGGAACATTTTTCTCCTCCATTTGAAAACCGGGACGTTATCATTACTACTGTCAGGTAATACACCAACTTATAATTTTGTCTTCATTAAAGATAGGAATCTATATGTTAAACATGTATGTATATTCATTAAAACACCTTCAACATGTGAACAAAAACGGAAAAATAAATAAATATAAATTATATACTGTATATATAAAGGTATGTATATATATGATATGTGTGTATGTATTTGTATATATGAGGTAGATCACCTCGACTTGGTCATTTATTAAGTAATTGATAAACGTTGAAAATCTTATTGGGTTGTTACCATTTAGTGGTCAATTGTAGTGAATATGTACTGTACTGTGCAATCTAATAATACAAGTTTCAATCAATCAATCAATGCCTACTGAGCCTATGGTGCTGTTAAGTTATTGTGGCTCAATTTGCCTTAATTTTCATTTTATTTTAATGTATTATTATTTAATATATAATATTGTTTTAGTTGCTTAAGAGATATTCCTGGCTGTGAATTTGCTCATTGCTATTTTTATGTTTTTGTGCATTATTTGTTGCCGTAATCATTAAACAAACAGGTTATTCATCAGTTACTCAGTACTTGAGTAGTTTTTCACAACATACTTTTTACTTTTACTCAAGTAAATATTTGGGTGACTACTTACTTTTACTTGAGTAATAAATCTCTAAAGTAACAGTACTCTTACTTGAGTACAATTTCTGGCTACTCTACCCACCTCTGCCCACTACACCAATACATCATCCCACTACCGTCAGGGCGCAGGTACAGAACCATTAAATTCCGGAGGGCCCGCTTCAGGAAAAGCCTTATCCCTACAGCTTATGCCGCCTGAAACAGCTGACCAGGCTGACCTGTCTGACAAGCCTGTAAAATGTGTTGGTCATGTATGATGTCTTTTTGCTATTTTTGTCCATGATGTGTAATGTTTATTGTTTAAATGTACGGTCAGTAAAATGTATTTCCCCACGGGGACAAATAAATCTAAATCTGAATTTAACTAGCAACGGGGGAGGCTCTTACTGTAACTGAAATTTGTGCCGGCAACTTAAAGCATGACAAAAAGCCGAGAAACAGCTTGTGTCTCAAAGTAAAACGATAATAAAAGGTAAGTTGTGTCAAATGCCATCTCACCTTGGAATAGTCACTGCTGTGTTTCTCTCGTACTCCATTCCGACAGAGAGTGTAGTTGTAGAAGCGCGAGTTCTTCACCAGGGCCACCCACTCCCTCCAGCCAGGGGGAACATAGGAGCCGTTGTATTCGTTGAGATACTTTCCGAAAAAGGCTAACAGCAGAAAACACAAAAATATTTATTTGCCACATACATTATATAGCCAAAAGTATTTGGTCACCTGCCTTAACTCACATATGAACTTGAAGTGCCATCCCATTCCTAACCCATAGCGTTCAATATGTCGATCCACCTTTTGCAGCTATTACAGCTTCAACTCTTCTGCGAAGGCTGTCCACAAGTGTGCGTATTGGAATTTTAGACCATTCTTCCAAAAGCGTATTGGTGAGCTCACACACTGATGTTGGTCGAGAAGGCCTGGCTCTCAGTCTCCGTTCTAATTCACCCCAAAGGTGTTCTATCGGGTTCAGGTCAGGACTCTGTGCAGGCCAGTCAAGCTCATCCACACCAGACTCAGACTTTATGGACCTTGATGTGTGCGCTAGTGCACAGTCATGTTGGAAGTGGAATTGGCTCGCTCCAAACTGTTCCCACAAGGTTGGGAGTGTGGAATTTTCCAAAATGTTTTGGTATCGTGGAGCATTCAAAGTTCCTTTAACTGGAACTAAGGGGTCCCTTCCTCTTCCAACATAAATGTGCACCAGTGTACAAAGCAAGGTCCATAAAGACGTGGATGACAGAGTCTGGTGTGGATGAACTTGAGTGGCTTGCACAGAGTCCTGACCTGAACATGATAGAACACCTTTGGGATGAATTAGAACGGAGACTGAGAGCCAAGCCTTCTCGAACAACATCAGTGTGTAACCTTACCAATGCGCTTTTGGAAGAATGGTCGAAATTTCTTATACACACACTCCGCAACCTTGTGGACAGCCTTCCCAGAAGAGTTGAAGCTGTAATAGCTGCAAAAGGTGGACCCACATCATATTGAACCCTATGGGTTAGGAATGGGATGGCACTTTAAGTTCATATGTGAGTCAAAGCAGGTGGCCAAATACTTTTGGCAATAGAGTTTACGTGAACAGCATTTTTAACATCGGTTACCAGTTCTGTAGCCAGAGTTGTTGAGGTGCACGGCAAAGGTGTGTGGCTCGTGGTGGGCCTGCCAGGAGGGCGAGGAGCAGTTCTCGTTGTTGGTGTAGGTGTGGTGGTTGTGCACGTACTTCCCCGTCAGGATGGAGGAGCGGGACGGGCAGCACATTGGCGTGGTGGAAAAAGCGTTGGAGAAATGTGTGCCGCCTTTCTCCATGATGCGCCGCGTTTTGTTCATGGCCTGCATCGAGCCTGGGAGAGAACAGCGGGAAAGGAAGGAGTGAGAGCGATAAAAGAAGAAGACGAAGAAGCAAGCACACTGCAAAAACTGAAATCTGAGTAAGATTGAATATCTCAAATAAGGGGGATATTTGCTTATTTTCTGTCTGATAAGATAATTCTTCTCACTAAGCAGATTTCATGTTAGAGTGTTTTACTTGTTTTAAGGGTTTTGGTCTTACATATTGTAGCTGAGATTTTATGACCTATATTGAGTAAAACACAGAGGTGGGTAGTAACGCGCTACATTTACTCCGTTACATCTACTTGAGTAACTTTTGGGGTAATTGTACTTCTAAGAGTAGTTTTAATGCAACATACTTTTACTTTTACTTGAGTTTATTTATAGAGAAGAAACGTTACTTTTACTCCGCTCCATTTATCTACATTCAGCTCGCTACTGATTTTTATCGATCTATTAATGCACACTTTGTTTCTTTTTGGTTTGTGAGACAGACCTTCAAAGTAGAATCTATCACATGCCTGCGTTTCACCAATCAAATGCAGTCACTGGTGACGTTTGACTCCGTTTCACCAATCAAATGCAGTCACTGGTGACGTTTGACTCCGTTTCACCAATCAAACAGAGCCAGGCGGTCACATGACTAACTGCACAATTTTTTTTTTATAAACCTTTATTTATAAATTTCAACATTTACAAACAGTTGAAAATAATAATCAAAGTAAATACAAAAACAGTATGAAAACCGTATAAAACAGCGCTGGGGGTTGTAAATTCAAAGTAACTAAAATGTAATGCAAAAAAAATATATATATAACATAAACAAAGTGCAAAGCCATAGGCTCACTCAATCTCAGTAAATAACTTAAATGTGGAACACAGCATGATTGTTTTCACAGCTTTTTGGTTGTTAGAGGTAGAGTGTTTTAATGTAGAGTTCTAAATCTTTTTTAAAGGCACAAAAAACTTGTTGGGAATTGAGAAAATTACATTTATGAACATAAAACTTAGCCAATAGTATAATGAGGTTGCAAAAGTAAAATTCATTTTCGATTTTTTTTAATACAGTGTAAAACCAAATATATATTATTTAATATATATTACTGTTTTAGTTGCTTAAGAGTTATTCCTGGCTCTGAATTTGTTCTTTGCTATTTTTATGTTTTTGTGCATTACTTGTTGCCGTCATCATTAAATGAACATGTTACTCATCAGTTACTGAGTACTTGAGTAGTTTTTTCACAACATACTTTTTACTTTTACTCAAGTAAATATTTGGGTGATTACTCCTTACTTTTACTTGAGTAATACATCTCTAAAGTAACAGTACTCTTACTTGAGTACAATTTCTGCCTACTTCACCCACTTCTGGTAAAACATGCTTAAACCTAGAATATCAACTGATGCAAAGCTGCATTATTAACACTCAGAAGTATAAAACAACTTTTTTTAAAGCAATAATTTCTTACTACGAGCATGAAAAAAAAATCATGATGCTGAGCGCAAATTATTATGTCAAGATAATGGCACTAGCATTTACTTAATTTAAGAATATTTTTCAACATATTGAGCAAAAAGTTCTCATTTTTATTCTACCAAGAAAAGTGCACTTGTTATTAGTGAGAATATACCGTACTTATTTTAAGGTATTTTTGGGTTCATTTTACTTGTTTTGGAAAGTCCTGACAAGCCAAATTTTCTTGTTCTATTGGCAGATATTTTTGCTTAGTTCAAATAAAATACCCATAATTTTTATATATTTTTTTTCTTGTTTTTGAACACTGACTTTTTGCAGTGCAGTGGTGAGCCGTCATGGCCAGCAAGGCCTTCTCTGCTGGCCTAACATAATGGGTTGTACTTGTATAGCGCTTTTCTACCTTCAAGGTACTCAAAGCTCTTTAACACTACTTCCACATTCACCCATTCACACACACATTCACACACTGATGGAGGGAGCTGCCATGCAAGGCGCTAACCAGCACCCATCAGAAGCAAGGGTGAAGTTTCTTGCTCAGGACACAACGGTCGTGACGAGGTTGGTACTAGGTGGGTGATTGAATCAGGGACTCTCGGGTTGCGCACGGCCACTCTCACACTGCGCCACGCCGTCCCCAGAAATCATTATCATAATTAAATATAAAAGTATTTTTTTTATTTACTTTCACTAAATATCTATAAGTATTCATATTCTCTCCATGTCATATTATGCTCCTTCCATTGCTGTTGTTTTTAGTTTATAAAGTTTTCATCCAATCAGAATTCAGCTCGCTTATGTTGCCATGCTGCACGAAATTTGCCGAGAGCCTTCAATTTCAGCGATGCGGGCGTCTGTGCACTGTAAGTGAACGGGGACATACTGGTGATAGACAGTTGCGATAGCCAATCAGATCGCGCGTTATTGTCAGTAAGGCTTTCCAGATAGTCTAAGGCAGATATATAGTGCTGTTATGAGCCAGGAAACATAAGAACTACATTACCCAGCATGCCACAGTAGTGATGAGCATGCAATAGTCCTGTTTAGGTTGTTGAGTATAGACATGCAGTGGGATGTTATTGATGAGCACACTGTGGATTAAACTTTAAGAACTCAGCCAACACGCCTCTTCAGCATCTTTTTTGATGAGACAACACATATATTTGCAAGGCCATTTTCAAGAAGGATATTTAAAGAGAAACTGTACTGTGAGGCAGACGCACTAACCCATCTGCCACCGTGAAGCCTGAGTTCAGATATTGTATTTCTTTATTTTTTCACGTTTAAAATGTTCTTTGCAATTTTAATTTTGACAATACCACATAAGATATATTTTAATTGCTGATGTGGGTTCACTGTTGATGTGATTCAATGTAGAGTTGTGTGTAAATGTGTTTCTGTATAGTATTTCTCCAGCAATGGTCATCATGTAGTGACATCAATTATTGTATTTTAAGAGGTAATCATTAGAGATGTCCGATATTATCGGCTGATAAATGCTTTAAAATGTAAAATCGGAAATTATCGTTATCGGTTTCAAAATGTAAAATTTATGACTTTTTAAAACGCCGCTGTACGGAGTGGTACACGGACGTAGGGAGAAGTTCAGAGCAACAATAAACCTTAAAGGCACTGCCTTTGCGTGCCGGCCCAATCACATAAGATGTACGCCTCTTCACACACACAAGTGAATGCAAAGCATACTTGGCCAACAGCCATACAGGTCACACGGAGGGTGGTTGTTAAAGAACTTCAACACTGTTACAAATATGCGCCACACTGTGAACCCACACCAATCATGAATGACAAACACATTTCGGGAGAACATCTGCACCGTAACACAACATAAACACAACAGAACAAATAGCCAGAACCCCTTGCAGCATTAATTCTTCCGGTACGCTACAATATACACCTCCCGCAACACTATACAAGCTGCTGTTTTGAGACATGTTAAAAAAAAAAGTACTTTGTGACTTCAATGATGAATAAAGCAGTGCCATGTTGGCATTTTTTACCATTTATTTTGGAAAACCTTGTTACATTGTTTAATGCATCCAGCGGGGCATCACAACAAAATTAGGCATAATAATGTGTTAATTCCACAACTGCATATATCGGTATTGGTTGATATCGGAATCAGTAATTAAGAGTTGGAGAATATCGGAATATCGGCAAAAAAGCCATTATCGGACATCTCCAGTAAATCATTGAAGTCGGACATCGCTGAAGGCCCAGGCGGGAAACGCAGGGCCCGCCACTGGAAGCAAGTAAGGGTAGAAAGTGAAAAATGAAAGCGTAGGGCCAGGGACGTGCACATGATTATAGAGGGGCAGGGGCTCAAAGTCAGAAAAGGGTTTTTTGGTCCTTTACACAATATGGAAATTAATGTAAAATTAAATTTGCTTATAGGAAGCTAACTACTTAGCTGTGTGTCCTTTGTAGGTGAAAGTGATTGCCATTTCTTTTGTGTCAACAAATTATTGTCATAATGAGTTAATTCACATTATCATAGGCTTGGAAAACATGAAAAGCAACAACACACTGGTTTATTATTAGGCTATTTATTGTTAAAGATAAGCAATTTAATATTGAACATTGAACAGTGCAACATGAACGCCTTTCTGTTTATCGCTCTATTTGCAATGACGTCAGAACGTGACGTCACCGAAGTAATACAGCCGCCATTTTAATTTTCAACACATTGCAAACATTGGGTCTCAGCTCTGTTATTTTCCGTTTTTTCGACTATTTTTTGGAACCTTGGAGACATCATTCCTCGTCGGTGTGTTGTCGGAGGGTGTAACAACACTAACAGGGAGGGATTCAAGTTGCACCACTGGCCCAAAGATGCGAAAGTGTCTGCCGCCGGACCCCATTGAATGTGCCAGAGTGTGTCCACATTTACCGGCGATGACAGACATGGCACAGAGATGTATGGATAACCTGCAGATGCATTTGCAACGATAAAGTCAACGAAATCACAAAGGTGAGTTTTGTTGATGTTGACTTATGTGCTAATCAGACATATTTGGTCGGGGAGTGACTGCCAGCTAATCGATGCTAACATGCTACGCTAATCGACGCTAACATGCTATTTACCGGCGGTGCTAAAGCAGACATGGCACAGAGATGTATGGATAACCTGCAGATCCATTTGAGACGATAAAGTCAACGAAATCACAAAGGTGAGTTTTGTTGATGTTGACTGCCAGCTAATCGATGCTAACATACTACGCTAATCGATGCTAACATGCTATTTACCGGCGCTGCTAAAACAGACATGGCACAGAGATGTATGGATAACCTGTAGATGCATCTGCAACTATATTACGTTTCCTTCCACCCACATTTAATGCGAAAAAAACACTTACCAATCGAAGGATTTAAGTTGCTCCAGTGTCACAAGATGCGAAAGTCCTGATCGTTTGGTCCGCACATTTTACCGGCCATGCTAACGCAGCTATTCGGCCATGCTACGGCTATGAATAGCGTCAATAGCTATTCGCTGTGAAAATCTGTCCTTCTTCCCTTAACTTGATCTAAACCTCTACTGTGAGAGAAATGTGATCCGCCGTAAACACAGTGCATTTTATTTTGAAAACTAACCCGGTGTTTTATTTTGTATTTTGAACACTACTTCCTGTCCCGCACGATCTGCTCTGCTCTGTGCGTAATTGATGTCCGGTGCTCAATTGATGCTCCGTGCTCCGACGTCCAGCAAAAACAGAAGCTGACACATTGAATAATAGAATAATACAGCGTTTTTCTGAAATATTACCCATATTAGATGCTGAATAAGTGGACGGCGACTAGACCATAACTCACAGGTTCAAGTTTTTCCACCGTCACGTGTCCTCAGATGGCTATCTCTCCTCTCTCTCACTCACTCACTCGCCCTCTCTCTCTCTCTCTCTCTGGTGGAAGCGCAGGCTCAAACAACCCGGTATTACAAGAAAACGTGGAGTTTTTGTACCGCTGTTTTTTTGTTTTGTTTTGTTTTTTTTACATCACTAACAGGAATTTATTAATGTTGTTTAAAGATAAAAAAAAATTATAATAAAAAAAAAAACACACACAGGCAGAGGGCACTTTTTAAGACGAGGCAAAAAAAAGGGGAAGGGGCTCAAGCACCAATAGGGCCCTTTGTGTGCACGTGCCAGCGTAAGACATTATATAGCAAAGCATTAGAGCTAAGGAGAGAAAAGAAGAAGGCGTGTGCAGGGATGAAGGAATCAATCTTTTAGGTTAAGTGTGACCTGTTTGGACTCCTGTGTAGTAAAAGTTTTTCAAGCTGATGGTAATTGTTTGGGGAAACAGATGCTTGACCATAAATTCCTGCTTTTCAATGAGAGTCCTCTCAGTGGCCATCAGAGGAGGACAAAAGATGTCACCAAGGCTATTATGCAGCCACTTCAGTCCAATACGCCACTAAAGGACTTAAGTGGGTAGGGAGATGGCTGGCGTTTGGCACCTGAACAATAGTGGGCATTGGGAGCCTGTATTTCATGCCAGTGATGGGGGACGGCGAGGGGAGCACATGACTTTGACTAGGCCAGCTGTTTCGCTGCCAGGAGGCCGCATTAGGACAACTTTCCTCTTTCTGGATGGAATAATCATGGGGGGCAGATGGATGAATGGAGTAAACAAGGACTCACCCAGCTCTATATCCTGATCATCGGTCAGAATGAGGATGATGTTTGGTCGAATGTTGCGCATTTGCCGATCCCTCTGCAGGCGAGCCCTCGTGCGATACCCGGACAGGTAAGTAGAGCCTTGTGCCATCGGTAGAACTCCACCCAGGACAAGGAGAAGCAGAAGAGTGGAGGAAAGCCTCTTCTCAGCCATCACGCCCCGCAATGGTCACCTTGTCTTCTTCCACGGTGTTCAGACAGCTTCCTCGACCTGAGAGACAAGGCCCAGATTGAGAAATACATCCATACACACATACCAATCAATCAATCAATCAATGTTTACTTATATAGCCCTAAATCACTAGTGTCTCAAAGCCCTAAATCACTAGTGTCTCAAAGGGCTGCACAAACCACCACGACATCCTCGGTAGGCCCACATAAGGGCAAGGAAAACTCACACCCAGTGGGACGTCGGTGACAATAATGACTATGAGAACCTTAGAGAGGAGGAAAGCAATGGATGTCGAGCGGGTCTAACATGATACTGTGAAAGTTCAATCCACAATGGATCCAACACAGTCGCGAGAGTCCAGTCCAAAGCGGATCCAACACAGCAGCGAGAGACCCGTTCACAGCGGAGCCAGCAGGAAACCATCCCAAGCGGAGGCGGATCAGCAGCGCAGAGATGTCCCCAGCCGATACACAGGCAAGCAGTACATGGCCACCGGATCGGACCGGACCCCCTCCACAGGGGAGAGTGGGACATAGGAGAAAAAGAAAAGAAACGGCAGATCAACTGGTCTAAAAAGGGAGTCTATTTAAAGGCTAGAGTATACAAATGAGTTTTAAGGTGAGACTTAAATGCTTCTACTGAGGTGGCATCTCGAACTGTTACCGGGAGGGCATTCCAGAGTACTGGAGCCCGAACGGAAAACGCTCTATAGCCCGCAGACTTTTTTTGGGCTTTGGGGATCACTAATAACCCGGAGTCCTTTGAACGCAGATTTCTTGCCGGGACATATGGTACAATACAATCGGCAAGATAGGATGGAGCTAGACCGTGTAGTATTTTATACGTAAGTAGTAAAACCTTAAAGTCACATCTTAAGTGCACAGGAAGCCAGTGCAGGTGAGCTAAAAGCAACTGCGTGACAACTTATACTCATGATAGTCATTTTCTATATCGCACAGAGACAAACCCGCGATATATCGAGTATATTCGATATAAAGTTAAAGTAAAGTTAAAGTACCAATGATTGTCACACACACACTAGGTGTGGTGAAATTTGTCCTATGCATTTGACCCATCCACTTGATCACCCCCTGGGAAGTGAAGGGAAGCAGTATATCGAGTATATTCGATATATCGCCCAGCCCTAGTTCTTTGTAAAGCACGTATTGGTGTGATAACTGAAGATGGGAAAGGGGAGAATTCTGAGGGTATCGGAAAACCCATTTTATCTGAAGCATCCCGGTTTACTAGTCGTTAGAAAAAGTCATGTACAATGGGGCAAAAAATTATTTAGTCAGCCACCGATTGTTCAAGTTCTCCCATTTAAAATGATGACAGAGGTCTGTAATTTTCATCATAGGTACACTTTAACTGTGAGAGACAGAATGTGGGAAAAAAATCCAGGAATTCACATTGTAGGAATTTTAAAGAATTTATTTGTAAATTATGGTGGAAAATAAGTATTTGGTCAACCATTCAAAGCTCTCACTGATGGAAGGAGGTTTAGGCTCAAAATCTCCCGATACATGCCCTATTCATTTTTTCCTTAAAGGGGAACATTATCACCAGACCTATGTAAGCGTCAATATAAACCTTGATGGTGCAGAAAAATGACCATATATTTTTTTAATCGATTTCCGAACTCTAAATGGGTGAATTTTGGCGAATTAAACGCCTTTCTGTTTATTGCTCTGGAGGCGATGACGTCAGAACGTGACGTCACCGAGGTAATACAGCCGCCATTTTAATTTTCAACACATTGCAAACATTGGGTCTCAGCTCTGTTATTTTCCGTTTTTTCGACTATTTTTTGGAACCTTGGAGACATCATGCCTCGTCGGTGTGTTGTCGGAGGGTGTAACAACACTAACAGGGAGGGATTCAAGTTGCACCACTGGCCCAAAGATGCGAAAATGTCTGCCGCCAGACCCCCATTGAATGTGCCAGAGTGTGTCCACATTTACCGGCGATGACAGACATGGCACAGAGATGTATGGATAACCTGCAGATGCATTTGCAACGATAAAGTCAACGAAATCACAAAGGTGAGTTTTGTTGATGTTGACTTATGTGCTAATCAGACATATTTGGTCGGGGAGTGACTGCCAGGTAATCGATGCTAACATGCTACGCTAATCGAAGCTAACATGCTATTTACCGGTGGTGCTAAAGCAGACATGGCACAGAGATGTATGAATAACCTGCAGATGCATTTGCTATAAAGTCAACAAAATCACAAAGGTGAGTTTTGTTGATGTTGACTGCCAGCTAATCGATGCTAACATGCTATGCTAATCGATGCTAACATGCTAGTTACCGGCGCTGCTAAAGCAGAGATGTATGGACAACCTGTAGATGCATCTGCAACTATATTACGTTTCCTTCCACCCACATCTAATGCGAAAAAAATACTTACGAATCGAAGGATTTAAGTTGCTCCAGTGTCACAAGATGCGAAAGTCTTGATAGTTTGGTCCGCACATTTTACCGGCCATGGTAACGCAGCTATTCGGCCATGCTATGGCTATGAATAGCGTCAATAGCTATTCGCTCAATAGCTTCAGTTTCTTCTTCAATACTTTCATACTCTAACCATCCGTTTCAAAACATGCGTAATCTGTTGAATCGCTTAAGCCACTGAAATCCGAGTCCGAATCCGAGCTAATGTCGCTATATCTTGCTGTGCTATTCGCCATTGTTTGTTTAAATTGGCAGCACTGTATGACGTCACAGGGAAATGGATAGTCGAAACGCAAATAGCCAAAATCAAGCACTTTTTTAGGGATATTCCGGGACCGGTATAATTTTGATAAACACTTCAAAAAATACAACAAGCCACTGGGAACTGATTTTTATTGTTTTTAACCCTTTTTAAATTGTGATAATGTTCCCCTTTAACACGGATCAATCGTCCGGTCCCCTTAGCAGAAAAACAGCCCCAAAGCATGATGTTTCCACCCCCATGCTTCACAGTAGGTATGGTGTTCTTGGGATGCAACTCAGTATTCTTCTACGCCCAAACAGGACGAGTTGAGTTTATACCAAAATGGATACATGGATGATACAGCAGAGGATTGGGAGAATGTCATGTGGTCAGATGAAACTTAAATAGAACTTTTTGGTATAAACTCAACTCATCGTGCTTGGAGGAAGAAGAAGAATACTGAGTTGCATCCCAAGAACACCACACCTTCTGTGAAGCATGGAGGTGGAAACATCATGCTTTGGGGCTATTTTTCTGCTAAGGGGACAGGACGATTGATCCGTGTTAAGGAAAGAATGAACGGGGCCATGTATCGTGAGATTTTGAGCCAAAACCTCCTTCCATCAGTGAGAGCTTTGAATGGTTGACCAAACACTTATTTTACACCATAATTTACAAATAAATTCTTTGAAATTCCTACAATGTGAATTCCTGGATTTTTTTTTCACATTCTGTCTCTCACAGTTGAAGTGTACCTATGATGAAAATTACAGACCCCTGTCCTCATTTTAAGTGGGAGAACTTGCACAATCGGTGGTTGACTAAATACTTTTTTGCCCCACTGTACAAACAGAACACGGGTGAAAAATAGCAGATGCAAGCCTTCTACAGCCATTACAGGCTGCTCTTCCATACGAATGCACCCGTTTGAGCTGAGCTCAGCTCATTAATCAATCATTAATGATGCATTAGAGTGGTGTCATTGGCTGGGTGTAATGATCGCTGGTGATGAACACATGGCTGCAAGGCTGGGGCTAATGGGTCTGGGCAGGGGGCCAACTCAGTCCTCCGAGTAAGAGGGTGAAGGAGGGATGGAGAGCAGAGGTGAATGACGGAAGAATGGAAAAGCGGATGTAAATGAGGACAGGGTCAAAAGTAGGGTTGCACGGTATACCGGTATTTGTATAGTACCACGATACCAATTAATCATATTTGGTACTGTACCGCCTCTGAAAAGAATGCCATTGGTGAAGCTACACATACCCCTCCAGCTCCATGCGGACCTGAGTGAGGACAGCCCGTTTTCACATCCACTTTCCCACAATATAAACGGCATGTCTGCCCAATGACGTTACAACTGTAAAATGATCAAGGGCGAGTTCTTGGTTTCTTATGAGTGACGACCTGGTCGCATCGTGGTGCGGGTTACGTTCTCCCAAGGATGCAGACGGACTTTGGACGCAACGTGCAGGTAGGAAATGATTTATTTTAGAACAAAACAGACTTAGACGACCCAAAAGAGCAGGCATGGGAGCTAGGAAACACTAAAGGGCCTCAGCGTGGAAGCTAGCATAAAGAGAACCGTGAACAAACGTCGTCACTTGTTTCGTATGGCAAAGTAGAAAGCAAGGCAGACTGACGGGAGAAGGCAGGCTAAATAAATAATGACAGTATACACAACACAGGTGCACGTCAGGAGCAAGCGGCAGGTGAAAACAATGAGCAACCAGGGAAACAAACTGAGAGGCGCACAAACCGGAACCGAATGAGTCCAAAATGAACAGAAAACACAAAAACACTCAAAAATATAAATCAAAATATGATCTGGGCGAGGGATCATAACATTATGTGGGTTTATTGTTAGGCAGTTTCATTAACGTCCTCCCAGGGCGGTAACAACACACAACAACAGCAGTCACGTTTTCGTCTACCGTAAAGCAGTTCATCTGCCGTAAACAGCAATGTTGTGACACTCCTAAACAGGACAATACTGTACATGCACCATAACATGTCCAGGCAA
>NC_084626.1:30431347-30536347 GCF_033978795.1 Nerophis ophidion
GTGGGACGCCAGTGACAATGCTGACTAGGAGAAACCTTGGAGAGGACCTCAGATGTGGGCAACCCCCCCCCCCTCTAGGGGACCGAAAGCAATGGATGTCGAGCGGGTCTAACATGATACTGGGAAAGTTCAATGCCCAAATAGATTCGAACCCTCGATCTCCTGAGGCCGACATGTTAACCACTAAGCCACGGTGCCGCCCAGAAGATGTACTCTTCACCTAAAATACCAACAACTAAGGCATTCCCTTTGCCGAGACAGTCGTCACTCGCCTCATCTCGCTTTGAAGTTTACAGCATCACTCTAGGTAGGCATGAGCCGGTTTCAAGGCATAGAATGACAATTTTAACACCACTGAAATTTCCCTTCAAACTGCCTGTACGGTATATGCGAATACAGAAGTAAAATCCGCAGATCGCGTGCAGCTGTATCAGGACACCTCCCAATGAGCTCAGCTCTGCAGGCTCTGGGATAAGGGAGGACTGTTCGTGGTCCACAGAACTTTTACTATCTTTAAAATCGGCTGTTTGGGAATGCCTACCGTAAAAATCCAGGCAACCACGGTGTGAGAAAAAGATTGTGCTAAACATTTGCATACATGAGGAAGACTTGGTATTTTAAGATGGTGTGGAGCATGGGTGTCAAACTCTGGCCCGCCATGTTATTTCATCTGGCTCTTGAGGCAGTGTCAAATTAACATTAGAGCTGGCCCGCCGGTATTATACAGCACCGGTGCCGCTGTAACACGGCATTCATCGCTAATACTCATACTTCCCAACCCGCCCAATTTTCCCGGGAGACTCCCGTTTTTTCAGTGCCCCTCTCGAAAATCTCCCGGGCATCCATTCTTCCAAATTTCTCCCGATTTCCACCCAGACAACAATATTGGGGGAGTGCCTTAAAGGCAATGCATTTAGCGTCCTCTACAACCTGTTATCACGTCCGCTTTTCCTCCTTACAAACAGCGTGCCGGCCAAGTCACGTAATATATGCAGCTTTTCACACACAAGTAAATGCAATGCATACTTTGTCAACAGCCATACAGGTCACACTGAGGGTGGCCGTATAAACAACTTTAACACTGCTACAAATATGCGCCACACTGTGAACCCACACCAAACAAGAAGGACATTTCGGAAGAACATCCACACCGTAACACAACATAAACACAGCAGAACAAATACCCAGAACCCCTTGCAGCACTAACTCCTCCGGGACACTACAAAATACACCACCCGCTACCAACAAAACAACAATTTTATTTTCAAATGTATTAGCCTGTGGAAAAAGTTAATGTTGATATTTACCTCAGAAGGCTGCAAATAGAAAAGAGGCATTCATTTTTTTATTTAAATTTTCTTTAATATGCCATTGATATTTTTTCGTTTGTTTTTTGAAAGTTGATTTTGCACTTTTAAGTTATATACGCGTTGCTTGTTCCATATTCAGTGTTAAAGCAAATCAGTGTAGCAAACTGAGCAATAATTAACGTTTTATTCATGCACTTTCTTTTGCTACTTCAAGGCTTGAATGTTTGATTCATTCATTATTATTTTATTTTCAAATTTATTATTAGCCTGTTGAAAAAGTTTATTTTGATCTTTACGTCAGAGGGCTGCAAATAGAAAAGAGGCATTCAATTTTTACTATAATTTTATTTGATATTTTTAAATTATTATCATTATTATTATTTGAAACTCGATTTTGCATGTCACTATACAGTTATAAAAGCCTTGCTTGTTTAATGTTCAATGCAAAACGTGTTTGGGTCCCTATTAAAAGGTTAATTTGTTCAACCTTGGCCCGCGGCTTCGTTCAGTTTCAAATTTTGGCCCACTCTGTATTTGAGTTTGACACCCCTGGTGTGGAGAGACGGCGCCGACAGCTGGGTAGGAAGAACGGCGGTCCTACTCAAGATGGCGGCCAGGGGGCGGAGTGTGCGACAGAGCGGAGAGGCGGAGCACGCTTGGAGCGACGCTGCGGCAATCTGAGTCAGGTGCATAGTTCACACACCTGCTCTCAATCCCTACATCTTCTCCTGCAGCATAAAAGGGGAGAAGGAGGAGCAATCGTGGCAGAAGACGGAAGAGAAACAGTGACAACAGACGACGACGAGAGAGACCCAACCAGAGATGAGCCCGCAAGGAAGACGCAGTCACCGGCCACCGAAAGGCGGGCGGAGATAAGCAGCAAAGGAGGGCGCGCTAGAAAGTGGCGGGACCGACTGGGATTCAACACTGTTTGTTGAAAGAATAAACAAGTGTCAAAGCTGCTGCAATGTGAACTGTGTAGATGGAAAAACAGAGGCTTAGGCATAATGTCGTTATTGTCAGAGTTATTTTGTGTCGAACCCCAAGAGCGCAGGAAAACATAGTTTAATTTAAAATACTAGAACCAGAACAAACAAAGGGTACAAACAAAAAGCACGCACGTGGGCGGATATAACAAACTAAGGGCTATGAACAAACAAATCGGAACCAGGGGAGAAAAAACAGTAAGCTACAAACATCTACCAAATATAGCTTACCGCTACGCTGCAATCACACGACCAGTAGGAATGACAAGTAGAAAATGACATTGACACGACAATAATCCAGCCCTGACTGGAGGAGAAAACAGGTTTTAAATAGTGGCTGGCTGATTGATCCCAGGTGTGGCCAGGTGCCAATCAGCCACAGCTGAGGGTTACACAGCACTCAGGGAGACAAACAGGAAACAGAACCAAAATAAGAGTGCTGACAGGAACTAAAGACAAATGCAGAGGAAAAACTAAGACATAAACCAAAACTGTCAGGGACAAGCCTGACAGTTATATATAATTTTAATGTTATATAGTTTATTATTTGACATTTAAATAGAGTTAGATTTGAGGCAGCGCATTAACTAAACCTCATCAAATACACAATTCTTTCCCCTTAATGCAGGGGTGTCAAACTCAAATACAGAGTGGGCCAAAATTTCAAACTGAACAAAGCCGCGGGCCAAAGTTGAACAAATTAACCTTTTAATAGGGACCCAAACAAGTTTTGCATTGAATATTGTACGAGCAAGGCTTATATAACTTTATAGTGACGTGCAAAATCGATTTTCAAATATTGTTAGTGCTGCAAGAGGTTCTGGGTATTTGTTCTGTTGTGTTTATGTTGGGTTACGGTGCGGATGTTCTCCCTAAATGTGGTTGTCATTCTTGTTTGGTGTGGGTTCACAGTGTGGCGCATATTTGTAACAGTGATAAAGTTGTTTATACAGCCACCCTCAGTGTGACCTGTATGGCGGTTGACCAAGTATGCCTTGCATTCACTTGTTTGTATGTAAAGTCTGCGTATAGTATGTGACTGGGCCGACACAATGTTTGTATGGAGAAAAAGCGGACGGGACGACAGGTTGTAGAGGATGCTAGAGGCGGGGCCTTTAAGGCACGCCCCCAATGATTTTGTTTGGGTGGAAATCGAGAGAAATTCGGGAGAATGTTTGCCCCGGGTGATTTTCGGCAAGGGCACTGAAATTCGGGAGTCTCCCGGGAAAATCGGGAGGGTTGGTAAGTATGAGTATTAGCGGTTAATGCGGTGTTATAATACTGGCGGGCCAGCTCTAATGTTAATTTGATATTGCCTCAAGGGCCAAATTAAATTACACGGAGGGCCAAATTTGGCCCGCGGGCCAGAGACTGACACCCATGCCTTAATGTAATTGACTCCACGGCAAAATAAAAGCCGCCACAGCATAAAAATGAGTTGCTGTTTTTTGTTTTTTTTACTTGAAAACGTTTTAAAGTAATATAATGTATTGTAGCCTCCAGAAAAAAGTTTTATTGCCGATTTTATGCTAAAAATCGATCCAATTCTGTGCTCTCTGCCGTGAACACATTTCAAGCATGGTGTTTTCACCATCATGAGAAAATGAACATCAATGACATACGAACATAAAGTTGTAAGACCAGCAGGTGGTTACAGTATGAATGGGTATATATAGCCCAGGGGTCGGCAACCAGCGGCTCCGGAGCTGCATGCGGCTCTTTGGCAACTCTGATGCGGCTCGGCTGCACAATCGCCGACCCCCCAGATTGTTGCGGGGAGATTCCGGAAATCAATGCCTCTCCCGGACATCACCCGGAGTCAACGTTCTCCAATTTTTACTCGGACTACAATATTAAGGGCGTGCCGTGATGATATTACTCTTGAACGTCATTGCGCCCGCCATTCACGGAATGTTGGTTGCGTGCCGACCGGACACATGCATTTCGCTGCTCCTATCGGCACATGTATGAGATTGCAAGGCATACTGGGTGACACAGAGTACACTGACGGTTGTGATATAAACAACTTTAACACTCCTACTAATATGCGCCACATTGTGAACCCACACAAAAGAAGAATGACAAACACATTTCGGGAGAAAATCCTCACAGTAACACAACATAAACGCAACACAACAAATACCCAGAATCCTTTGCATCCATGACATATCCTGACTATGTTATACACCCTGCGATCACCAACCCCACCCCCTGCGTGGTTGATTTGGGCGGGGTCTTCCTCATTTTGTGAAACGGGTCGAAATGGCTCTTTGAGTGGTAAAGTTTGCCGACCCCTGATATAGCCTATCATTTGCGCACTATTAACTGGTGATGCATCGAAAATTTGCCCGCCAAAATGGAACTCTGATCACTGGGACAGCACTGCCGAAACCGAATGTTGTGATGACACAGGCAAGATGCATGGGATTTTCTGGAGCGGAGGTAGCATGTCCGCGATGTGGACGGACTTTAATATATACGAGATGTACCCACGGACCTACAAACATACTTGCCAACCCTCCCGATTTTCCCGGGAGACTCCCGAATTTCAGTGCTCCTCCCGTAAATCTCCCGGGGCAACCATTCTCCCGAATTACTCCCGATTTCCACCCGGATAACAATATTGGGTTGTGCCTTAAAGGCACTGCCTTTAGCGTCCTCTCTCACCTGAAAAGGAGAATATTACAAACCCCTTTTCCATTTGAGTTGGGAAATTGTGTTAGATGTAAATATAAACGGAATACAGTGATGGGCAAATCCTTTTCAACCCATATTCAGTTGAATGCACTACAAAGACAAGATATTTGATGTTTAAACTCATAAACCTTTTTTTTTTGCAAATAATAATTAACTTAGAATTTCATGGCTGCAACACGTGCCAAAGTAGTTGGGAAAGGGCATGTTCACCACTGTGTTACCTTTTCTTTTAACAACAGTCAATAAACGTTTGGGAACTGAGGAAATTAATTAATGAAGCTTTGAAAGTGGAATTCTTTCCCATTCTTGTTTTATGTAGAGCTTCAGTCGTTCAACAATCCGGGGTCTCCGCTGTTGTATTTTACGCTTCATAATGCGCCAGATATTTTCGATGGGAGACAGGTCTGGACTGCAGGCGGGCCAGAAAAGTACCCGCACTCTTTTTTTTACAAAACCACGCTGTTGTTACACGTGCTGAATGAGGCTTGGCATTGTCTTGCTGAAATAAGCAGGGTTGTCCATGAAAAAGACGGCGCATGGATGGGAGCATATGTTGTTCCGAAACCTGTATGTACCTTTCAGCATTAATGGTGCCTTCACAGATGTGTAAGTTACCCATGCTTTGGGCACTAATGCACCCCCATACCATCACAGATGCTGGCTTTTGAACTTTGGGTCGATAACAGTCTGGATGGTTCGCTTCCCCTTTGGTCCGGATGACACAATGTCGAATATTTCCAAAAAACAATTTGAAATGTGGACTCGTCAGACCACAGAACACTTTTCCACTTTGCATCGGTCCATCTTAGATGATCTCGGGCCCAGCAAAGCCGGCGGCGTTTCTGGATGTTGTTGATAAATGGCTGTCGCTTTGCATAGTAGAGCTTTAACTTGCACTTACAGATGTAGCGAACAACTGTATTTAGTGACAGTGGTTTTCTGAAGTGTTCCTGAGCCCATGTGGCGATATCCTTTAGAGATTGATGTTGGTTTTTGATACGGTGCCGTCTGAGGGATCGAAGTTCACGGTCATTCAATGTTAGTTTCCAGCCATGCCGCTTACGTGGAGTCATTTCTGCAGATTCTCTGAACCTTTTGATGATATTATGGACCGTAGATGTTGAAATCCCTAAATTTCTTGCAATTGCACTTTGAGAAACATTGTTCTTAAACTGTTTGACTATTTGCTCACGCAGTTGTGGACAAAGGGGTGTACCTCGCCCCATCCTTTCTTGTGAAAGACTGAACATTTTTTGGGAAGCTGTTTTTATACCCAATCATGGCACCCACCTGTTCCCAATTAGCCTGCACACCTGTGGGATGTTCCCAATAAGTGTTTGATGAGCATTCTTCACCTTTATCAGTATTTATTTCCACCTTTCCCAACTTCTTTGTCACGTGTAGCTGGCATTGAATTCTCAAGTTAGTGATTATTTGCAAAAAAAAAATTAAAAATCTTTATCAGTTTGAACCTTAAATATGTTTTCTGTGTAGCATATTCAACTGAATATGGGTTGAAAAGGATTTGCAAATCAATGTACCCCATTTATATTTACATCCAACACAATTTCCCAAATCATATGGAAACGGGGTTTGTATACACACACACAGTCCTTTTTTTTTCTTCTTTTTTTTCTTCCTTGTCATGAAAAAGGGACGTTTTTGTCATGAAAAAGGCTAGGTTTTGGTGGTTGGTGCACTAATTGTAAGTGTATATTGTGTTTTTTATGTTGATTTGATAAAAAAAAAAAAAAAAAAAAAAAAAAAAATTCTTTCTTTATTTTTTTAAATAAAAATGAATAAAAAATTATTCTGCGGCCCGGTACCAATCGGTGGGGACCACTGATGAAGACCATGTCCCCACAACTCCCTTAGCCACTAATCCCTCCGCCAAAAGTATTTTGGCT
Organism: Nerophis ophidion; assembly: GCF_033978795.1. Classification (NCBI taxonomy): domain Eukaryota; kingdom Metazoa; phylum Chordata; class Actinopteri; order Syngnathiformes; family Syngnathidae; genus Nerophis; species Nerophis ophidion. Next base: position 30,438,248 of record NC_084626.1, read on the forward strand.
ATCTGGGGGAAACCCTGGCAAGTCTCCAAAACATGCAGATTCACTGTTGAGCTCCTGCCTACAATACTTCTGTTTATTTTTACAAACCTTGAGAAGTCTTTTTATCAGTTGTTTATGTTGTGATTTTCTTGAGCCGTGCTTGGGGATTGCATTTATTTGCATTTTTGTTGCGGAAAAAAATAAAAATGTCTCTTGAGTTGCAGTTTTTAAGATCAAGATTACTGTATTTCCTTGAATTGCTGCCGGGGCACTAATTAACTTAAAACCTCTTCTCACTCCTGCGCTTACTAAAGGCATGCGGTAAAAGTAAGCATGCGCTAATTATTTTAAAACCTTTTCTGACTCCGGCACTTACCAAAGGCATGCAGTAAAAATTTGAGTGTGATGTATGTAAGCTTGGACCTTAAATCCTACTGAATAGCTCTTAATCTTCTTCCCTTTATGCCATGGGTGTCGAACTCTGGCCCGCGGGCCAAATTTGGCCCGCCATGTAATTTCATTTGGCCCTTGAGGCAATAATAAATTAACATTAAAACTGGCCCTCCGATATTATACAGTGGCGGTGCCGCTGTATCACCGCATTCAACGCTAATTCTTATACTTGCCAACCCTCCCGATTTTTCCAGGAGAATCCCGAATTTCAGTGCCCACCCCGAAAATCTCCCGGGGCAACCATTCTCCCGAATTTCCACCCGGACAACAATATTGGGGGCGTGCCTTAAAGGTACTGCTTTTAGCATCCTTTACAACCTGTCGTCACGTCCGCTTTTCCTCAATACAAACATCATGCCAACCCAGTCACGTTATATATCCGGCTTCTACACACACACACAAGTGAATGCAACGCATACTTGGTCAACAGCCATACAGGTCACACTGAAGGTGGCCGTATAAACAACTTTAACACTGTTACACCACACTGTGAACCTACACCAAACAAGAATGACAAACACATTTCGGGGGAATATCCGCACCGTAACACAACATAAACACAACAGAACAAATACCCAGAACAGCATTAACTCTTTCAGGACGCTACAATATACACCCCCGCTACCAAAAAAACTCGATTTTGCATTTCACTATAAAGTTATATAAGCCTTGCTTGTTCAATATTCAGTGCAAAACTTGTTTGGGTCCCTATTAAAAGCTTAAGTTGTTCAACTTTGGCCCTCGGCTTTGTTCAGTTTAGAATTTTGGCCCACTCTGTATTTGAGTTTGACACCCCTGCTTTATGCGATTTTAAATGACCGGTATTGAGATCAGCCTCCGCAGCTGCCCACTGCTCCCCTCACCTCCCAGGATGGTGAGGGGAGCAGTTTGTCCTCTGCATTTGGATAGTTCAAATGCAGAGGACAAATTTCACCACCCCTAGTGTGTGTGTGACAATCATTGGTACTTTAACTTGAACTAAACCAGGTGGTGAAGTCGACTACGCCAGGTGGATAACAGAAGCACATAGAACTGCAGAATCAAAAGTACGAAAACAAGTCCAAATCAAAAATGCCAAACGTGAAAGAGCAGAGTGGAACAAAACTAACATGCACAAATGATGACATACACTATGTGGAAGGAGAGAGCTGATTAGTGCAAGGACAAGAAGCAGTGCCAGGACCCACAGAACAACACTCGATAACAGGGGTCGGTAACCTTCAGCATACAAAGAGCCAATTGAGCCCATTTCCCCCCAAACAAAAACCCAACTAGAGCCGCAGACTCTGTCAGATTCCTAAAATGACGACAACACCATGTATAGTTTTGTTACACATATGAAATCAAACACTTGACAAGGATTCACTTTTTTTTTTTCTGGATAAAAGCAAATCCCTAAATTATTTTGAAAATTTGAGAAAAAATACACTGGTCCTTCCCTTAATTAATGCATTTGGAAAAAAATCAAGTCGCGGCAATATTCTAAAGGCATACAACTGCGGCATATTTCAATAACAACCTGGTCATCAATGAAAGCAAATTAATCTCACCATGAAGCATTAAATGTTCTATTTTCATCAGAAATGTTTCTCTTTTTTTTAATGGACAACTGGGCAGTGCCAGAGGAGCTGCAGCCTGCCACCGTAGCCCCCACTCCCTCCCCTCTGTTGCAAGTCTCGAGATGTATGTTGTAATATGTATATGTGCTTTGCTATGGAGCTTTTTTCCCACTCCAGACTAGGTCCTCTTAGGAGCCCAGTATGGATTGTATTTTTTTTTTTACTCATCCTGCCCCACCGCTTCACGGTGGGAGAGGGGTTAGTGCGTCTGCCTCACAATACGAAGTTCCTGCAGTCCTGGGTTCAAATCCAGGCTCGGGATCGTTCTGTGTGGAGTTTGCATGTTCTCCCCGTGAATGCGTGGGTTCCCTCCGGGTACTCCGGCTTCCTCCCACTTCCAAAAACATGCACCTGGGGATAGGTTGATTGGCAACACTAAAATTGGCCCTAGTGTGTGAATGTGAGTGTGAATGTTGTCTGTCTATCTGTGTTGGCCCTGCGATGAGGTGGCGACTTGTCCAGGGTGTACCCTGCCTTCCGCCCGATTGTAGCTGAGATAGGCGCCAGCGCCCCCCGCGACCCCAAAAGAAATAAGCGGTAGAAAATGGATGGATGGGGCCCCCCCCGTTTACATCTTTCCCATCTTTTACGGGGCGCCTTGCGGCGACCCATCAGCACTCCTGTTCTGTCACCTTGTACACTGTTTTTTTGTCTGATCTTGAACGGGTTTGGGCTGAAATCAAAGTTTCATTGTCCTTGTGCAATGACAATAAAGACCTACCGTTCAGAGTTTCCACTGACAGTTTGTCAATGTTTTATTTTTTTACTCTGCATGTCTTGTTTCCTCTGTGTTTAGTATTTCCTGTCTAGTGCTCTTATTTTGTCAGCTTCCTGTCTTGTTCCTTGAGTGCTGTGTTCCTCCTCACCTGTGGCTGATTGGCACCTGGCCACACCAGTTGCCAATCAGCCTGCTCCTATTTGTACCTGCTTTGTCTTGTGTCAGTTGTGGGATCATTGTATTGTATTGCATTGTCGTTGCCACAGGTCACTCTTGTCGTGCTACCTGTCGTGTCATTTTGTTACAGCCCCTACCAGTCATGCTACACTTTGTTCTTGCCGTCGTAGCGGTAAGCTGCTTCTGTTAGAATTAGTTATTTCCAGTTTTTCTGTTTGCTATCCACTAGCTTCCATGCTAAAGTTCTTTTTTGTTTTTCTAGCTCCCAGTGCTAGCTCCCTTAGTTGGTTATTCCGCCCACGCGCGTGCTTTTTCTTTGTTCTTGTTTAGTTTTAATTAAATCATGTCTTCTTATCCAATGCCTGCCTCCATCTCTGCATCATGGGGTTCAACAACAAATAACCCTGACACTACCTACCTACCTACCTTCGATTGACAAGACATCAAAATGTTTTATTATTATATGATAAGATACCAGAACTGTCCAAAATAACAACTGTTGGATTAAAAATAACTAAATAAATGTAGGTAATTAAGTAACCATTATTTGTTGACATTTATGTTTCAAAGCCAAAGGGAGCCACAGCGGTGGCATGAAAGAGCCGCATGTGGCTCCAGACCCGCGGGTTGCAGACCCCATGCTCTATAACCAAACACCATAAGTTATACTTTTCCCATGTCTGTATTTGAAATGGGAAGAAACATCCGTTACACAAGAAAACCCAGCGGGGGTAAGAAAAAAAAAAAAGGCTTGGCAACGGAAAGAAACTCCTTTAACAGCCTCTGCCTGCTACTAGCACTGCATACGCTAAAATGGATTCAAGGGCATCTATGGGCAATGAAGGATAGACTCAACTGTTCTCAAATCAAAAATATCTTCTTCCACTGGGTACTCCATTCATCATTTTGTGGTGTGGAACGTGCAGTTCTTCCCTTTGATGTTTGCCTGAGCTGAGGTGGACGAAGCATACAAAGACGGCACCAAATACAACTCAGGAAAACATTCAGATCCAAATGACACACTGTTCTATCAATAGTAGAGTATGCAAATTCTTGGGCTATTGACACACTAAAATGGTGGCTATTTCCTGACATTACTCCCATGAGGACTACTCCCAACACCTGATACCCAAACACTAATTGGATTTCCAGGCTTTAGTCTGACACATATTCCTTTGTATTCAGTTGGCGTTCTCATTTTCCCTTTTTATTATCTCTCTGGACAGCAGACGGAGCATGAAATGACAAGTAAAAGGCTGTCGCATATAAATAATGATCAAAGCCAAAAAGACAAGAACAAACGTATTAACAGAATTAAAACATGGTTATTTTTCTAGAAAAAATAAATATATGCAATTAACTACATTGATGTGGGACTGTCAAGCTCTTGTCATATCATACTTTATGTCAGAATAATTGTATCTAAGTTTTTACAAAACTTTTTGTTGCCATGAGTTACCGGCAAGAAGACAAAAGATGTCTTTGATCCTACCAAGAAGAAGGCTTGTAAAACTCCACTGTGTAAGATAGGAAGCAACATGAAGTTGATGGCGTGAAACACCGCAGAGGCCACCACAGTGGGTATGTTTATTTTAGTTTTTATTCATAGCTGTATGTAGAAGTGTCTGGTTGTATCTGCTGCTTTAATGTCTTTAATGTCCTCTGTGTTCTTTGATGTTTGATGTTTTCCGTTTTACACACATGTAAGAGGGATGTGTACTATGGCTATGAGTTGTTTTTTTCCCTTGGCCTCAGTCTGCACCACCTCTCCAGGGCCCAGGCTAAGACCCATCCATCCATTTTCTACCGCTTATTCCCTTTTTTGGGGTCGCGGGGGGCGCTGGCGCCTATCTCGGCTACAATCGGCTAAGACCGATTTTTTAAATTTTCTTTTAATCTTCTATTTCTTTTTAAAAATAAAACATTTTCTCCCATTCCCTCCCCTTGTTTACCTGTATCTCATCTTTTTTGTAAGGGGCGCTGGAAGCCGGCAGACCCGTCAGCGATCCTGTTCTGTCTCCCTGTAATGTTTGTCTGACCTTGAATGGGATTGTGCTGAAAATTTAAATTTTCCTGAAGGAACTCTCCTGACGGAATAAATCAAGTACTATCTGATCTAATCTATCTAATCTAATCTATTTCACCATTTTTTGTGAAGTACATAACTCCACATGCGTTCATTCAAAGTTTTAAAGCCTTCAGTGACAATCTGCAATGTAAATATCCATTCATCCATTTTTTCTACCGCTTTTCACTTTCGGGGTTGCAGTCTCTGCATTCGGCGGTCCAGACCAACAACGCCCACGTCAGACCGTAACATAATTGTTTGTTAAAACAACAAGTGTCTGGTTGTATCTGTTGCTTTAATGTCTTTAATGTCCTCTGTGTTCTTTGGTGTTTCCCTCTTACACACATGGAAGAGGGATGTGTACCATGGCTATGAGTTGTTTTTTTTTTCCCCTAGGCCTCAGTCTGCACCTCCTGTCCAGGGCCCAGGCTAAGACCGATTTTTAAATTTTATTTGAATCTTCTATTTTTTTCTCCCGTCCCCCCCCCCCTTGTTTACCTGTATCTCATCTTTTTTTGTAAGGGGCGCTGGAAGCCGGCAGACCCGTCAGCGATCCTGTTCTGTCTCCCTGTAATGTTTGTCTAAACTTGAATGGGATTGTGCTGAAAATTGTAATTTTCCTGAAGGAACTCTCCTGACGGAATAAATAAAGTACTATCTAATCTAATCTAATCTAATCTAATCTAAGACTTCAACATTTTCAACCTAAATTAGGTTTGTATTTAAATTCAAACAGACAACAAGAGGGTTTTTCTTTGGTCTCAGTGCTTCGAGAGGGAAGGGCTCAGGGAGCAAGGTAAAATATGCCGCATATGATATCATAGAGAATAAATTCTAAAAGCGTGTTTGAGGATCAAGGATCACGTCGGGCAATGCTAATGCAAAGTGAAGCTTGTAAGTCAGCACAGAGAAGGAAAGTTCTGCTCTTCAGTCATGTGCTAGTAAGAGGCTCAGGAAGACAGGAGCACTGCATCATCGGATAAAAACTTAATGCTGAACATGTTTTATTGATAGGCCTGAATTATAAATAGAGTGACAACAGGGGCCGACCATGTCACAGCATGGACGGGATGGTAAGACTTTGACAAGGGTGGATACACACACCACATCGGGATGTCACACTGCCCGAAAGCACACACATCTGCACTCTTAAAAGTTTCACAACTCAAGCGAGGCAGAGAAGAAGCTTGGGAAGTGCTTGATAAATCTTCCACGACTCGGCGAGGCGTTAATGTACTGTTCCCCTATAAATAAAACACACTGGGTGTTGGAAGGCGTACAATCGGATTCATCCAGTTTGTAACCCCCCTGAGACAGATTGAAATCTAGAATATGGGAAAAAACAAGGGGGAAAAAAATAGATGTTTATTACATATGTAAGGAAAACAAGACCTGGCTGGCACATTTCCTTGCAATCTAATCAGCTGTTTTCTGACAACATGGAAGAATGCTCTAACTCAGTGGTTCTTAAAGGGGAACATTATCACCAGACCTAGGTAAGCGTCAATATATACCTTGATGGTGCAGAAAAAAAAACCATATATTTTTTTTAACCGATTTCCGAACTCTAAATGGCTGAATTTTGGCAAATTAAACGCCTTTCTGTTTATCGCTCTGGAGGCGATGACGTCAGAATGTGACGTCTCCGAGGTAATACAGCCGCCATTTTAATTTTCAACACATTGTAAACATTGGGTCTCAGCTCTGTTATTTTCCGTTTTTTCGACTATTTTTTGGAACCTTGGAGACATCATGCCTCGTCGGTGTGTTGTCGGAGGGTGTAACAACACTAACAAGGAGGGATTCAAGTTGCACCACTGGCCCGAAGATGCGAAAGTGTCTGCCGCCAGACCCCCATTGAATGTGCGGGAGTGTCTCCACATTTTACCAGCGATGACAGACGTGGCACAGAGATGTATGGATAACCTGCAGATGCATTTGCAACGACAAAGTCAACAAAATCACAAAGGTGAGTTTTGTTGATGTTGACTTATGTGCTAATCAGACATATTTGGTCGCGGCGTGACTGCCAGCTAATCGATGCTAACATGCTACACTAATCGACGCTAACATGCTATTTAGCGGCGGTGCTCAAGCAGACATGGTACAGAGATGTATGGATAACCTGCAGATACATTTGCAACGATAAAGTCAACGAAATCCCAAAGGTGAGTTTTGTTGATGTTGTTGACTTATGTGCTAATCAGACATATTTGGTCGCGGCGTGACTGCCAGCTAATCGATGCTAACATGCTAGGCTAATTGATGCTAACATACTATTTACCGGCGGTGCTAAAGCAGACATGGCACAGAGATGTATGGATAACCTGCAGATGCATTTGCAACGATAAAGTCAACGAAATCCCAAAGGTGAGTTTTGTTGATGTTGTTGACTTATGTGCTAATCAGACATATTTGGTCGCGGCGTGACTGCCAGCTAATCGATGCTAACATGCTAGGCTAATCGATGCTAACATGCTATTTACCGGCGGTGCTAAAGCTGACATGGCACAGAGATGTATGGATAACCTGCAGATGCATTTGCAACGATAAAATCAACGAAATCCCAAAGGTGAGTTTTGTTGAGGTTGTTGACTTATGTGCTAATCAGACATATTTGGTCGCGGCGTGACTGCCAGCTAATCGATGCTAACATGCTACGCTAATCGATGCTAACATGCTATTTACCGGCGGTGCTAAAGCAGACATGGCACAGAGATGTATGGATAACCTGCAGATGCATTTGCAACGATAAAATCAACGAAATCCCAAAGGTGAGTTTTGTTGAGGTTGTTGACTTATGTGCTAATCAGACATATTTGGTCACGGCGTGACTGCCAGCTAATCGATGCTAACATGCTACGCTAATCGATGCTAACATGCTATTTACCGGCGGTGCTAAAGCAGACATGGTACAGAGATGTATGGATAACCTGCAGATGCATTTGCAACGATAAAGTCAACGAAATCCCAAAGGTGAGTTTTGTTGATGTTGTTGACTTATGTACTAATCAGACATATTTGGTCGCGGCGTGACTGCCAGCTAATCGATGCTAACATGCTAGGCTAATCGATGCGAACATGCTATTTACCGGCGGTGCTAAAGCAGACATGGCACAGAGATGTATGGATAACCTGCAGATGCATTTGCAACGATAAAATCAACGAAATCCCAAAGGTGAGTTTTGTTGAGGTTGTTGACTTATGTGCTAATCAGACATATTTGGTCGCGGCGTGACTGCCAGCTAATCGATGCTAACATGCTACGCTAATCGATGCTAACATGCTATTTACCGGCGGTGCTAAAGCAGACATGGCACAGCGATGTATGGATAACCTGCAGATGCATTTGCAACTATACTACGTTTCCTTCCACTCACATTTAATGCGAAAAAAAACACTTACCAATCGAAGGATTTAAGTTGCTCCAGTGTCACAAGATGCGAAAGTCCTGATCGTTTGGTCCGCACATTTTACCGGCGGTGCTAACGCAGCTATTCGGCCATGCTATGGCTATGAATAGCGTCAATAGCTATTCGCTCAATAGCTTCAGTTTCTTTTTCAATACTTTCATACTCCAACCATTCGTTTCAAAACATGTTGAATCGCTTAAGCTGCTGAAATCCGAGTCTGAATCCGAGCTAATACCGCTATATCTTGCTGTGCTATTTGTTTGCTTACATTAGCAGCACTGTGTGACGTCACAGGGAAATGATTGTGGCTTCGAGAGAACGGAAATAAGGCACTTTAAAGCTTTTTTTAGGGATATTCCGGGACCGGTAACATTTTGAAAAAGTTTTTAAAAATTACAACAAGCCACTGGGAACTGATTTTTATTGTTTTTAACCCTTTTGAAATTGTGATAATGTTCCCCTTTAAGAACCACTGCTCTAACTTATATAGAGAGTGGGAAGAGAACATTAAGTGAGAAAAAGGAAAGAAGCTGCAGGCATAACAAGCGAGAACAAAGCCCAAACACCTGCACTGCAGATAGAGGCATTCATAAAAGGAAACTAAACACTTACGAACACAACCTCACATGTCCTCTGCATGAGAATGTTTTCCCTTGCAACACTAAGGAACTTGGCAGAGACGTTTAAATAACAACGTTGTGCGCTGAATGCGGTTCGCTGCGACACTATCAAGCCAATCCTTTTGGTCATAATCGAGGCTGGCAGGGCTTTGCTAAAGTGTGACTTTGTTCCCATTGGCTCTGAACAGAATGCGAAAAAAAATAAAAAAATCTCCCAGCACCCTTCAAATTACTAAGAAACGTTGGCATTGAGATGGAAATTTAGCAACGGCACACATCCACATAGGACTGAGGGATGTGTAATTGTCACAATATTGCCAACCTCCATCCATCACTCTCTGCTCCACTACATACTGTACAGCAGTGTTTTTCAACCTTTTTTCAGCCAAGGCACATTTTTGGTGTTGAAAAAATGTGGAGGCTCACCACCAGCAGGAATCACTAAAAAAACGAAACTCCGTTGACAGTAAAAAGTCGCAATTTTTGGATATGACTTTTAATCATAACCAAGCCTGCATGACTGTAGCTCTTGTCTCAAAGTAGGTGTACTGTCACCACCGGTCATACCACACCTTGATTTATTTGGACTTTTTTTGCTGTTTTCCTGTGTGTAATGTTTTAGTTCTTGTCTTGTGCTCCTATTTTGGTGACTTATTCTCTTTTTTTTGGTATTTTCCTGTAGCAGTTTCATGTCTTCCTATGAGCGATATTTCCCACATATACTTTGTTTTAGCAATCAAGAATATTTTAATAGTTTTTAATCCTTCTTTGTGGGGACATTGTTGATTGTCATGTCATGGGGACGGCATGGCGCAGTGCAAGAGTGGCCGTGCGCAACCCGAGGGTCCCTGGTTCAATCCCCACCTAGTACCAACCTCGTCACGTCCGTTGTGTCCTGAGCAAGACACTTCACCCTTGCTCCTGATGGGTGCTTGCATGGCAGCTCCCTCCATCAGTGTGTGAATGGGTAAATGTGGAAGTAGTGTCAAAGCGCTTTGAGTACCTTGAAGGTAGAAAAGCGCTATACAAGTACAACCCATTTATGTTCGGATGTACTTTGTGGACTTCGTCTCTGCTCCGCAGTAAGTCTTTGCTGTCGTCCAGCATTCTGTTTTTTGTTCACTTTGTAGCCAGTTCAGTTTTAGTTCCGTTCTGCATAGCTTCAATGCCTTTTATTAGGGGCACTCACCTTTTGTTTATTTCTGGTAAAAGCATTAGACACTGTTTTACCTGCACACTGCCTACCGCTGTTTCCGACATCTGAATGAATGATAGGTGGTGGTCGGAGGGGCCGTAGGCGCAAACTGGCAGCCAAGCTTCCGTTAGTCTACCCCAGGGCAGCTGTGGCTACTGATGTAGCTTACCACCACCAGGTGTGAATGAATGTTGAGTCCCACTTCTCTGTGAGCGCTTTGAGTGTTTAGAAAAGCGCGATATAAATCTAAGTTATTATTATTATTATTATTATTATTATTATTATCTACAAAACAATTAGCTACCTGCTGCCACCCACTGATATGGAAGAGTATTACACGGTTACGCGGCCGATCTTTAGACAGCACCGACACTCAACAACAACACATCATTTGCAAACTTTCATTACCCAAATAGGTGAAATTAGATAATCTCCCACGGCACACCAGACTGTATCTCACGGCACACTAGAATGCCGCGGCACAGTGGTTGAAAAACACTGCAGTACAGTACACGTACAATTCCAGCAGGCATTCATCTCATACCTAGATAGCAAATTATGGCGTGCTCTTGCGCAATGTAAGGTAAAATGACCCATATGAGCTGAGGTATGTGATTAATAATACAGTGGTAACACGGTTTTTGTTAGTAATCTAAAGACGGAGCCATACGAAAAGTTTTTCTGATAAGAAATGTTGTAAATCCAATTCATTCAATCATTCCTGACAACCAAAAATATTACATTTTATGGAGAATAATTATCACTTCCCATTAAAATGTATTTCGATACTTTTAGGTACTCTTCAATACCTTTCAAAATAAAGGGGACCACAAAAAAATTGCATTATCGGCTTTATTTTAACTATTATTTTTCCCATAATCGTGCAACTCTCCCTTACTTCAGATCTGTTTCATGTACTTTGGCATCAAAGTCGGTCGAAGTACTAGTAGTACTAAAATTACTTTTATATGTACCTTTAAATTTTGTATCAACAAGTGCTTAATATTCTAAAGGGACTAGGAAGGGACTCGTGTTGTCCCCGTACAAATATTTTGGTACCGGTAACAAAATTATTTTGATACTTTTTGGTACTTTTCTAAATAAAGGGGACCAAAAAAATGGCATTATTAGCTTCATTTTAATCAATCAATCAATCAATCAATCAATCAATCAATGTTTATTTATATAGCCCTAAATCACAAGTGTCTCAAAGGGCTGCACAAGCCAAAACGACATCCGCAGTTTAGGAGCCCACATAAGGGCAAGGAAAAACTCACCCCATTGGGATGTCGGTGACAGTGACTATGAGAAACCTTGGAGAGGACCCCCCACAGGGGAGACCGAAAAGCAATGGTTGTCGAGCGGGTCTAACATGATATTGTGAAAGTCTAGTCCATAGTGGGCTGGGATGGGCGCCAGCGCCCCCCGCGACCCCAGAAGGGAGTAAGCGGTAGAAAATGGATGGATGGACAGTCCATAGTGGATCCAACATAACAGTAATAGTTCATTTTACATTTTTTAACAAAATAAATCTCAGGGTACATTAAACAAATGCTTCCTATTGTAAGTTTGTCCTTGAATAAAATAATGAACATACAAGACAACTTGTCTTTTATTTGTAAGTAAGCAAACAAAGGTTCCTAATTTAGCTGCTGACATATACAGTAACATATCGGGTCCCTTATTATTCTTTTATTTTGTCAACATTATTAAGGACAAGTGGTAGAAATTTGATTATTAATCCACTTGTTCATTTACTGTTAATATCTGCTTACTTTCTCTTTCAACATGTTCTATCTATACTTCTGTTAAAATTGAATAATCACTTAGTCTTCTGTTGTTTGATACTTTATATTAGTTTTGGATGATACCACAAATTTACTGAGGGCGTTTCAGTGTTATATTTTCACCTTTATCGTTAGTTTTTAAGCCAAAATGGAGAAATGGACAAGAAACACAGTCTGTTTGTAAGTACTCCGTGATTGTGCGCAGTCGAACATGCTCCTCTGCTCGTAAACCAGCAATGACACAACGTGGCGCGGGGGTGTGGGGGATCGGTACTTTTCAGAGGCCGTATAGTACCGAAAATGATTCATTACTATCACAGTACTATACTAGTAACGTTATACTGTACAACCTTACTTTGCATGCCTAAAAAACATGTAAAAAAAAACATTAAAATGAAAAATTAAATGGATAAAGGGTGGAGTGCCATCTCCGGGTTGGGGAGGAGACCCTGCCCCAAGTGGAGGAGTTCAAGTACCTAGGAGTGAAGAGTGGATCGTGAGATCGACAGGCGGATCGGTGCGGCGTCTTCAGTAATGCGGACGTTGTATCGATCCGTTGTGGTGAAGAAGGAGCTGAGCCGGAAGGCAAAGCTCTCAATTTACCGGTCGATCTACGTTCCCATCCTCACCTATGGTCATGAGCTTTGGGTCATGACCGAAAGGATAAGATCACGGGTACAAGCGGCCGAAATGAGTTTCCTCCGCCGGGTGGCTGGGCTCTCCCTTAGAGATAGGGTGAGAAGCTCTGCCATCCGGGAGGAACTCAACGTAAAGCCGCTGCTCCTCCACATCGAGAGGAGCCAGATGAGGTGGTTCGGGCATCTGGTCAGGATGCCACCCGAACGCCTCCCTAGGGAGGTGTTTAGGGCACGTCCAGCTGGTAGGAGGCCACGGGGAAGACCCAGGACACGTTGGAAAGACTATGTCTCCCGGCTGGCCTGGGAACGCCTCGGGATCCCCCGGGAAGAGCTAGACGAAGTGGCTGGAGATAGGGAAGTCTGGGCTTCCCTGCTTAGGCTGCTGCCCCCGCGACCCGACCTCGGATAAGCGGAAGATGATGGATGGATGGATGGATAAATGGATAAACAAGTTGGTTGGTGAAGACGTTGATGGGTTATTTTGCAGTTGTACTAAATAAAAGAAGCAAACACAGACTATGTTCACACTGCAGGGCGGGATGTCCAATTTGGATTTTTTTTGTCAAATGCAATTATTTTAGTTAGATCGATAGATGGATAGATAGTGCTTTATTGATTCCTTCAGGAAAATTAAAATTCCAGCAGAAGTGTACGGAGTTGAGATCAATTTAAAAAGTAAAAAGTAAATAATGGGGGTATAAATGGAAACAAAATAGAAAAACATTACAATAAGAATAAAAATAAAAAGCAACAATGGGAATAAAAATATAACAGTAAAATAAGAATATAACAAGAGAAACTAGGCAGTAGTGACTATGTTATGAAAAAGTATTGCACTGTTATTGTTTTGCATCCCCTGTCATCCTAGTACCTACCGCCCCCTTCCCCAGAGAGGAGTTGTACAGTCTAACGGCGGGTGGGACAAATATGTTTTGAGTCTATTAGTCCTGCACTTGGGATGAAGCAGTCTAGCACTGAACAGGCTCCTCTGGCTACTGATAACTGTATGCAGAGGGTGACTGGCATCATCCAGGATGCTCACTAGTTTTACCACAGTCCTCTCCTCTGCCACCGTCACCAGTGAGTCCAGTTTTATTCCGATCGTAGAACCGGCCTGCCTGATCAGTTTTTCAGGTCTGGAGCTGTCCTTCTCTGGCCGTTCACATTACAAAAAATGTGATTCATGAATTGATTAACGTGGACCCCGACTTAAACAAGTTGAAAAACTTATTCAGGTGTTACCATTTAGTGGTCAATTGTACGGAATATGTACTGAACTGTGCAATCTACTTATAAAAGTTTCAATCAATCAATCAATCAACCAATCAATCAATCAATCAATCAATCAAATTCCTAATGTAAATGCATTCTGACCCGCATGCACTGCAGTGTTTACGGAAGTAAAATGGCTTTTACGCCGGTACAGGCGCACAAATTGGCAATTTCAAGGATTGTGTGCAATCAAACTCAATCTTTTTTCAACCGAATTGTTGCACGTAGAAGATTAAGAAGGAAGAAGACAAGTATTTTGGCTCTGGCAGTTTTTACGGGATATTTTGCTTCGATGGCTGCTTGAAGAGCGTGTCTGTGGGCAAGTGTTTGGAGACAGGAGCAGTGGTGGAACTTTCATGAGAGTTTCCTAAAACATTATTTTCAACAGTTTTCTGCTCCGTTGTCAACTATTTATTTTGTAACCGTCTATTTTGGCGAATAATTATGACGCTTATCGCTTTTTGATGACGTCCTGATCGGATGAATGCGATCTGAATGCAGTAGCGTTCACAATGAGGACGCATCGCTTCAAAAAATTGATAAATAATAAATATGGCAGTGCCATGTTGGCATTTCTTCCCATACTTTGAGTTGATTCATTTTGGAAAACTTTGTTACATTGTTTAATGCATCCAGCGGGGCATCACAACAAAATTAGGCATACTAATGTGTTAATTCCACAACTGTATATATCGGTATCGTTTGATATCGTAATCGGTAATTAAGAGTTGGACAATATTGTAATATCGGCAAAAAAAAAAGATCAGAAATCTCTAGTTATTTTGCTATTTCACAAAACTTTAAAACTATTTTATCAGAATTTTTGCACGGAGTGAGGGACCAACGTCAAGCAGATTATGTTTTCACCAAAATAACCAGAAGAAAAAACATTTCCCACTAAAGGCGAGAAAAGTTACATGTTGCTACCATAATTTATTTTCGGAAGTCTAGAAACTTTTGTTGGGCCGTCTGTGCTGAACAACGCTGATTAGTGAACCACCTCAGCACCTCTTTGTGGCACTTGGGTGGAAAACACATTTCGGGAGAATATCTGACCGTAACACAACATAAACACAACAGAACAAATACCCAGAACCCCTTGCAGCACTAACTCTTCTGGGACGCTACAATATACACCCCCGCTACCCCCTTGACCTCTCCCACCTCAACCCCTCACCTCCCATCTCCCGAATTCAGAGGTCTCAAGGTTGGCAAGTATGTTTTCAGCACATTTTGAAACGCCCAATTTTAGCCCCAAAATGTACCGGGCCGCAGAACAATTTTTTCATAAATTTTTATTTTTTTAATTTAAAATGTTTACTTTTTTTTTTTTTTTAAATTAAATCAACATAAAAAACACAAAATACACTTACAAGTAGTGCACCAACCCAAAAAAACTCAATTTTTCATGACGAAAACCTCCCTTTTTCAAGACAAATTATGAAGCGTTGACCGGTCCGCAGCTACAAAAAGGTTGGGGACCACTGGAAACAACTTTAACACTGTTACAAAAATGCGCCACACTGCGAACCTACACCAAACAAGAATGAACACATTTCCTGATCGGATGAATGCGATCTGAATGCAGTAGCGTTCACAATGAGGACGCATCGCTTATATACATCCGATTCATATCCACATAAAAAAAGAGGCCTGGGTTGGATATGAAACATTTGGAATTGCACTGTTCACACAGACAAGAAAAAATTCAATACAGGTCGCATGTGGACAAAAAAATCGGAATTGACCTGCAGTGTGAACAAGGCCCGAGTCACCAACGAGTTAGTCAGTTCGTTAGTGCTGGCTTGTGCCGTTTAAATTGTGGCTATTTTTAGAGATGTCCGATAATATCAGACTGCCGATATTATCGGCCGATAAATGCTTTAAAATGTAATGTCTGAAATTATCTGCATCGGTTTCAAAACGTAAAATCTATGACTTTTTTAAACGCCGCTGTACGGAGTGGTACACGGACGTAGGGAGAAGTACAGAGCGGCAATAAACCTTTAAGACGCTGCCTTTGCCTGATCACATAATATTTATGGCTTTTCACACACACAAGTGAATGCAAGGCATACTTGGTCAACAGCCATACAGGTCACAATGAGGGTGGCCGTGTACACAACTTTAACACTGTTACAAATATGCGCCACACTGTGAACCCACACCAAACAAGAATGACAAACACATTTCGGGAGAACATCCACACCGTAACACAACATAAACACAACAGAACAAATAACTGGACCCCCTTGCAACACTAACTCTTTCCGGAGGCTACAATATACACCCCCCCCCCCCCCCCCAACCCCGCCCACTTCAACCTCCTCATGCTCTCTCAGGGACAGCATATCTCAAATTCCAAGCTGCCGTTTTGAGGCACGTTCAAAAAATTGATAAATAATAAATATGGCAGTGCCATGTTGGCATTTCTTCCCATACTTTGAGTTGATTCATTTTGGAAAACTTTGTTACATTGTTTAATGCATCCAGCGGGGCATCACAACAAAATTAGGCATACTAATGTGTTAATTCCACAACTGTATATGTCGGTATCGTTTGATATCGTAATCGGTAATTAAGAGTTGGACAATATTGTAATATCGGCAAAAAAAAAAGATCAGAAATCTCTAGTTATTTTGCTATTTCACAAAACTTTAAAACTATTTTATCAGAATTTTTGCACGGAGTGAGGGACCAACGTCAAGCAGATTATGTTTTCACCAAAATAACCAGAAGAAAAAACATTTCCCACTAAAGGCGAGAAAAGTTACATGTTGCCACCATAATTTATTTTCGGAAGTCTAGAAACTTTTGTTGGGCCGTCTGTGCTGAACACCGCTGATTAGTGAACCACCTCAGCACCTCTTTGTGGCACTTGGGTGGAAAAGGAGATAAAAATGTTCTTTAGAGGGCGTGTGAACAGCTTTCTATGAACACCAAGCATTGGCTAACACACTGGTGCGATTCTCTAAAATGTCCCATTGAAAGACTCAGATCTAAATTGAAGCAATAACTTCTGCCAGAACCAATTACTGTTAGTTTGACAGCATTCACAACCAGTTGTCAGTTGAAAAGGTTCTAGTGGAAGTACTTTTACATCCTAATTGTAAATTGTCGTCATTGGGAATGACAAGTCATAAATGCTTAGAATGATGTCCCCTTCTGTGGCAAGATTTAATTTAGATTTCTTTCAGGTTCTGATAACCTCAGTACTATGCAGACATTTTCAGGTGACACTTAAAACCTGTAAGTCACTTTTCTGTTCAATTACAGTACGCAGACACATATTTCACCATTTCAGCTTTAAGTGTGAAAATTTGTATGTCAATGCTGACAACATGGGCAAGTATTTCATAGTCTTGAACCTAAACATGATGTCTACAGGTAAAATTACTCTCAGAATAGACTCAGTATAGATTTTAGACTTGTTTTCCAATGAGTTTCATTCATACTTGCCAACCCTCCTGATTTTCTGGGGAGACTCACGAATTTCCGTGCCCCTCCCGAAAAATTTTTGGGGCAACCATTCTCCCAAATTTCTACCCATTTCTACCCGGACAACAATATTGGGGCGTGCCTTAAAGGCACTGCCTTTAGCGTCCTCAACAACCTGTCCGCTTTTCCTCCATAATATCTAGGTTTTTTACACACACACAAGCAAATGCAATGCATACTTGATCAACAGCCATACAGATCACACTGAGGGTGACCGTATAAACAACTTTAACACTGTTACAAATATGCGCCACACTGCGAACCTACACCAAACAAGAATGAACACATTTCGGGAGAATATCTGACCGTAACACAACATAAACACAACAGAACAAATACCCAGAACCCCTTGCAGCACTAACTCTTCTGGGACGCTACAATATACACCCCCGCTACCCCCTTAACCTCTCCCACCTCAACCCCTCCACTCCCATCTCCCGAATTCAGAGGTCTCAAGGTTGGCAAGTATGTTTTCAGCACATTTTGAAACGCCCAATTTTAGCCCCAAAATGTACCGGGCCGCAGAACAATTTTTTTTGTAAATTTTTATTTTTTTAATTTAAAATGTTTACATTTTTTTTTTTTTTTAAATTAAATCAACATTAAAAAACACAAAATACACTTACAAGTGGTGCACCAACCCAAAAAAACTCAATTTTTCATGACGAAAACCTCCCTTTTTCAAGACAAATTATGAAGCGTTGACCGGTCCGCAGCTACAAAAAGGTTGGGGACCACTGGACACAACTTTAACACTGTTACAAAAATGCGCCACACTGCGAACCTACACCAAACAAGAATGAACACATTTCGGGAGAATATCTGACCGTAACACAACATAAACACAACATAACAAATACCCAGAACCCCTTGCAGCACTAACTCTTCTGGGACGCTACAATATACACCCCCGCTACCCCTTTAACCTCTCCCACCTCAACCCCTCCACTCCAATCTCCCGAATTCAGAGGTCTCAAGGTTGGCAAGTATGTTTTCAGCACATTTTGAAACGCCCAATTTTAGCCCCAAAATGTACCGGGCCGCAGAACAATTTTTTTTATAAATTTTTATTTTTTTAATTTAAAATGTTTACATTTTTTTTAATTTCTTATTAAATTAACATAAAAAACACAAAATACACTTACAAGTAGTGCACCAACCCAAAAAAACTCAATTTTTCATGACGAAAACCTCCCTTTTTCAAGACAAATTATGAAGCGTTGACCGGTCCGCAGCTACAAAAAGGTTGGGGACCACTGGAAACAACTTTAACACTGTTACAAATATGCGCCACACTGCAAACCTACACCAAACAAGAATGAACACATTTCGGGAGAATATCTGACCGTAACACAACATAAACACAACAGAACAAATACCCAGAACCCCTTGCAGCACTAACTCTTCTGGGACGCTACAATATACACCCCCGCTACCCCTTTAACCTCTCCCACCTCAACCCCTCCACTCCCATCTCCCGAATTCAGAGGTCTCAAGGTTGGCAAGTATGTTTTCAGCACATTTTGTAACGCCCAATTTTAGCCCCAAAATGTACCGGGCCGCAGAACAATTTTTTTATAAATTTTTATTTTTTTAATTTAAAATGTTTACATTTTTTTATTTTTTTTATTAAATCAACATAAAAAACACAAAATACACTTACAAGTAGTGCACCAACCCAAAAAAACTCAATTTTTCATGACGAAAACCTGCCTTTTTCAAGACAAATTATGAAGCGTTG
Source organism: Nerophis ophidion (assembly GCF_033978795.1). Taxonomy (NCBI): domain Eukaryota; kingdom Metazoa; phylum Chordata; class Actinopteri; order Syngnathiformes; family Syngnathidae; genus Nerophis; species Nerophis ophidion. The sequence continues at coordinate 30,457,426 of NC_084626.1, forward strand.
ACCGGTCCGCAGCTACAAAAAGGTCGGGGACCACTGGAAACAACTTTAACACTGTTACAAAAATGCGCCACACTGCGAACCTACACCAAACAAGAATGAACACATTTCGGGAGAATATCTGACCGTAACACAACATAAACACAACAGAACAAATACCCAGAACCCCTTGCAGTACTAACTCTTCTGGGACGCTACAATATACACCCCCGCTACCCCATTAACCTTGCCCACCTCAACCCCTCCACTCCCATCTCCCGAATTCAGAGGTCTCAAGGTTGGCAAGTATGTTTTCAGCACATTTTGAAACGGACAATTTTAGCCCCAAAATGTACCGGGCCGCGGAACAATTTTTTTTATAAATTTCTATTTTTTTAATTTAAAATGTTTACATTTTTTTTATTTTTTTTATTAAATCAACATAAAAAACACCAAATACACTTACAAGTAGTGCACCAACCCAAAAAAAACTACATTTTTCATGACGAAAACCTCCCTTTTTCAAGACAAATTATGAAGCATTGACCGGTCCGCAGCTACAAAAAGGTTGGGGACCACTGGAAACAACTATAACACTGTTACAAAAATGCGCCACACTGTGAACCTACACCAAACAAGAATGAACACATTTCGGGAGAATATCTGACCGTAACACAACATAAACACAACAGAACAAATACCCAGAACCCCTTGCAGCACTAACTCTTCTGGGACGCTACAATATACACCCCCGCTACCCCCTTAACCTTGCCCACCTCAACCCCTCCACTCCCATCTCCCGAATTCAGAGGTCTCAAGGTTGGCAAGTATGTTTTCAGCACATTTTGAAACGCCCAATTTTAGCCCCAAAATGTACCGGGCCGCGGAACAATTTTTTTATACATTTTTATTTTTTTAATTACATTTTTTTTATTTTTTTATTAAATCAACATAAAAAACACAAAATACACTTACAAGTAGTGCACCAACCCAAAAAAACTCAATTTTTCATGACGAAAACCTCCCTTTTTCAAGACAAATTATGAAGCGTTGACCGGTCCGCAGCTACAAAAAGGTCGGGGACCACTGGAAACAACTTTAACACTGTTACAAAAATGCGCCACACTGTGAACCTACACCAAACAAGAATGAACACATTTCGGGAGAATATCTGACCGTAACACAACATAAACACAACAGAACAAATACCCAGAACCCCTTGCAGCACTAACTCTTCTGGGATGCTACAATATACACCCCCGCTACCCCCTTAACCTTGCCCACCTCAACCCCTCCACCCCCATCTCCCGAATTCAGAGGTCTCAAGGTTGGCAAGTATGTTTTCAGCACATTTTGAAACGCCCAATTTTAGCCCCAAAATGTACCGGGCCGCAGAACAATTTTTTAAATTATTTTTTATTTTTTTAATTTAAAATATTTACAATTTTTTTTTTTTTTTATTAAATCAACATAAAAAACACAAAATACACTTACAAGTGGTGCACCAACCCCAAAAAACTCAATTTTTCATGACGAAAACCTCCCTTTTTCAAGACAAATTATGGAGCGTTGACCGGTCCGCAGCTACAAAAAGGTCGGGGACCACTGGAAACAACTTTAACACTGTTACAAAAATGCGCCACACTGTGAACCCACACCAAAACAGAATTTCGGGAGAACATCCGCACTGTAACACAACATAAGCACAACAGAACAAAGACCCAGAACACCTTGCAGTACTAACTCTTCCGGGACGCTACAATATACCCCCCCACACCCCCACACACTCACCTCAACCCCACCATGCTCTCCCTGAGAGAGCATGTCCCAAATTCCAAGCTGCTGTTTTGAGGCATGTTAAAAAAATAAAAAAATAAAATAAATAAATATGGCAGTGCCATGTTGGCATTTGTTTCCATAACTTGAGTTGATTTATTTTGGAAAACCTTGTTACATCGTTTAATGCATCCAGCGGGGCATCACAACAAAATTAGGCACAATAATGTGTTAATTCCACGACTGTATATATGGGTATCGGTTGATATCGGAATCGGTAATTAAGAGTTGGACACAATCAGAATATCGGATATCGGCAAAAAAGCCATTATCGGACATCTCTAGTTAGAATGGAAAAATAGTTAAAAGACTCAAGCTAAATCAGGAGCAACCTTTTGGGAAGAAAGAACTAGTCAGAACCTGTGCAAAAACGGAAAAGAAGATGGTCAAAAACGAGAGAAAAGAAGGTAAGCCGCTCGGATTCTATTTCATGTTCTCTTATACAGATTTTTTCTTCAAGATGCTTGAAGAAATGCTGAAAGATCATGGAGAAACACAGGCTATGGTGTCTATGGTAGAGGAGAAGGAAGAGAAGTAGGAAATAGAAAATCTTTTCTATTTACTTTTGCTAATAATATTAACCATCAGGACCAGTGAGACACAAAATGCAATTAAGTATTTAAAATAATAAGGGGCGACATATTCAGTCTGGCGATGGAGAGGGGGGGTCCCAAGTACAGTTAGTTGGATACTGATTACTGAAAAACTAATTGATATCACGGAAAATGACTGCCAGATTAATTTTTAGGAGCAAAAAATACATAAATGGATCTTATGAGTGAAATTCCCCTGCAGGCACAAGACAATAAAACAAGAGTGAGTACATTTTGAATTAGGTCCTGACGTTGAGCAACTCAAATATATCGGTGAACTTACACGCTTTTTGATGACGTTAAATCAATGTTGAGTTCTGACGTTGAGTTGACCACTGAATTTTGGTCATTTCCCAACACAAATACGACTTTCAAACAACATACTTTTTGAGGATGTTTATTAAATTTCCGGTTGTAACGTTGATTTGACCAAATTTGGTCATTTCTCAACCAACAACATAGAGCCAACATTGGACACCCACATTGTCTCCATTTACAACTACAATTATTTAGCAATTTTTGTTAAGATCCGTACTCTGATCTTCCCATATTATGGTTTATTGTTCCATTTTTGTATCACCCTGTTTGACGTCTTTATTTCCTGTTTAGTCTGTCACCATGGTAGCTCATTAGTTCACCTGCCCCTTATCTACGCGCACCTGTTTCTTCTAATCACCTCCCTTATTTAAACTCGCCCCTTTTCGTTTTTCATTCTCGGATCCTAATTTGCCTACGTGCTACAGTGACGACTCTCATCCTTGTATCGTATGTATTTTCTCGCTAGCTCTCATGCTATGCTACTTGTTTATTCCAGTTTTCATACTGATGATTTGTTTTCTCGTTTGTGCCCTCGAGCCAAGTTTTAGTTTCCTAGTGTTATCCTAGCTTTCACGCTAGCGTCTTTTGTGTGCCTTCTCTTCACACCAGTGTTTTTGTTCCTAGCCTTTTATTATTTAATAAATCCATTTATATCATACCTTTGCTGTGTTCTGCTTCGACGCATCCTTGGAAGAACCAATCCGGCCGGCATCACAATGCCACACAAGCCTCACAATTTGGTTTCAAAGTCAGTTTTGAAGTACACATATGGATAATCAACGTATCATTGTCTTGTGCCTGCTGGGTTTGGTCACATGGACTCTTTGGGTTGGTTAAGTGCTGTCTATTTAGCAGTATACATGTACAGTATGTACAGTATGTACAATATGTATAAGTCAGTGACGTGCGGTCAGAAATATTAAAAGTTGCTTCAGGGAATTGTTTTATAAATGTAATGTCTGTCTGATTGCAATCATTTAACATGTTAAGTAAAATTAGGGCTGGGCTATATGGCCTTTTTTTAATAACTCGATATTTTATAAGCCATATCACGATACACGATATATATCTCGATATTTTGCCTTAGCCTTGAATGAACACTTGATACATATAATCACAGCAGTATGATGGTTCTATGTGTCTACATTAAAACATTCTTCTTCATACTGCATTCATATATGCTCATTTTAAACTTTCATACAGAGAGAGAATTCACAACTAAGTCAATTGACCAAAACTGTATTTATTACACAGTTATTAAGCAGTGGCACAAACATTCATGTCATTTCCAAAACAGAAAGTGCAAGATTGTCAGAGACATTTTAAAACAAGTTATTAGTGCACTATTGTGCATGATGTCACTAAGATGACATATCAAAACAGCACTAAATTAAAGTGCACTTTTATACATGATAATTTAAAACAGATGAAGAGCACTTTTGTGCATGATGTCACACAAGATATTTCAATAACTGTCAAATAAAATGAGCTGCATAATAGGACATCAAATTGCTATGTGGTAGGTTACTGCGGACGTTATCTCTTTATGTTGTTGACTATTTTTTTCATACGGTTTTGATGTGGAAATGGTTGCCTCTGCATTTTGTTGGTGTGGCACCCAATGGAGATGTTGACATGCGGAGTAAGCACTCTTCATTCTCTAGCGGGTGACTTTTTAAATGATGCTACATATTAGCAGTAATGCTACTTTTTGGAGCAACGCTTTTGCCCCACACTTGTCAAATTACGGTTGTCTGTTCGACATATTCCCACTTGAAGCCAAACCGCCCCCAGACGATGGACCCCCTTCTGTTTTTATTGGGAATTAAGTCTTCCTTCATTTGTTACCAGATTCGCACCTTCTTTCTCTCGTATTACCACACGCAACACAGCTAACTTTACCCATGCTGATACCTCTCTGTTCTGCGAGGGCATATACATATGTGATGTATGGAAGAAAGTTCGCTTGCTGTCTGTGAGAAGGGGACAAGAAAGAACAAGAAGAGCATGTAGTGTAATGCCCACAGCTAAAAGCAACTGCGTGAGAACGTATACGCAAATATCACGATATAGTCATTTTCTATATCGAACAGAGATAAACCCGCAATATATCGTGTATATCGATATATCGCCCAGCCACAGTAAAATGCACTCAATTTGCACATATCCTTAAAGGCCTACTGAAATGAGATTTTCTTATTCAAACGGGGATAGCAGGTCCATTCTATGTGTCAGACTTGATCATTTCGCGATATTGCCATATTTTTGCTGAAAGGATTTAGTAGAGAACATCCACGATAAAGTTTGCAACTTTCAGTGCTATGAAAAAAGCCCTGCCTCTACCGGAAGTCGCAGACAATGACGTCACCCGTGTGGGGGCTCCTCACATATTCACATTGTTTTTAATGGAAGCCTCCAACAAAAAGTGCTATTCGGACCGAGAAAACGACAATTTCACCATTAATTTGAGCGAGGATGAAAGATTTGTGTTCGAGGATATTAATAGCGACGGACTAGAAAAAAAAAGTTAAAAACAAAACAAAAAACACGATTGCATTGGGACGGATTCCGATGTTTTTAGACACATTTACTAGGATAATTCTGGGAAGTCCCTTATCTTTCTATTGTGTTGCTAGTGTTTTAGTGAGTTAAATAGTACCTGATAGTCGGAAGGGTGTCTCCACGGCTGTTTTGACGCGCAGTGTCTCAGGGGAGTCGACGGCAGCTATGGACGGCACAAGCTCAGCTTTTCTCCGGTAAGAACTGACTTTTTAACCACAATTTTTTTCACCGAAACCTGCTGGTTGACATTCCGTCTTGATTCATTGTTCGCTTGACCGCGCTCTGATCCATAGGAAAGTTTCACCTCTAGGAATTTTAAACAAGGAATCACCGTGTGTTTGTGTGGCTAACGGCTAAAGCTTCCCAAACTCCCTCTTTCTACTGTGACTTCTCCAATATTAATTGAACAAATTGCAAAAGATTCAGCAACACAGATGTCCAAAATACTGTATAATTATGCCGTTAAAGAAGACGACTTTTAGCTGTGTGTGTGTGCAGCGCACATACTTCCTAAAAACCCGTGACATCCTGCGTACACGTCATCATTACACGACGTTTCGAAGACGAAACTCCCGGGAAATTTTAAATTGTAATTTAGTAAACTAAAAAAGCCGTATTGGCATGTGTTGCAATGTTAATATTTCATCATTGATATATAAACTATCAGACTGCATGGTGGGTAGTAGTGGGTTTCAGTAGGCCTTTAATGCAGTATGCACAAGAATGTTTTAATGTAGACGGATAGAATCATCATACTGCTATGATTATATGTATCAAATGTTAATTCAAGGATTAGGCAAAATATCGAGATATATATCGTGTATCGCGATATGGCCTAAAAATATTGAGATATTGAAAAAAAGGCCATATCCCCCAGCCCCAAATCCACGTACCATTACACCCTAAATCAGGGGTGCCCACACTTTTTCTGCAGGCGAGCTACTTTTCAATTGACCAAACCGAGGGGATCTACCTCATTCGTTTATATCATTTATATTTATTTATTTATATATAAACTATCAGACTGCGTGATGGATAGTAGTGGGTTACAGTAGGCCTTTAACAAATACAAGACCTCACTGAAATTGGGATGTTAAAACTTCAATAACACAACTGTAAATGATGTGGATTTTTAACCCACACAATTTAATCCGCTACTACCTGAATAAAAGCTAAAACAATCAAACAATTCCTGGCATACATTTTGAGACCACCTGCTTCAATAAACCATAGCAATCGAGGGGCATAATAATAACATATTACATTCAAACAAGATTGTTTTGGCATATCCGGAATGATCTGACTGGATAAAAAAGCTTTGGGATAACTGCAAGGTCAAGCTTTGTGGCACAGTATACAGCAAACTTAATAATGTTCACAATTTGATGAGGAGCAGCAAATCCCTGCAGCAAAAATCTAATAAATCTGTCCTAGAACACTGGAGCTGTTACAACACTATCATGCCTGAGGTTTTGGAATATCCAACGAAAAGCAGCAATGTGTGGGTGTTTCAATTTTAGTAAGAAGGTACATTTTAGAGCTTATGATTATACATTCGAACATAGGCCAATAGATGGGGGAACTATCTCTCAGGAGGATACACTGCAGATTCCTCTTCAGATACCTCACCACTCTAATAGATACCGTGTCTCATTTAAGAGCTGGGTACTTTAATTACTTCAACACATTAAGTCTCTTGAATTGACACAGTACCCACTGCTCAACGGTACCAATTTTCGGTATTTTTGTATGTGTTCATGTGTTAATAAATGTCAATTAGTTTTGATTGATTAATTGATTGATACTTTTATTAGTAGAGTGCACAGTTCAGTACATATTCCGTACAATTGACCACTAAATGGTAACACCCGAATAAGTTTTTCCATTTGTTTAAGTCGGGGTCCACGTTAATCAATTCATGGTACAAATATAAACTATCAGCATAATACAGTCATCACACAAGTTAATGATCATTGTATATACACTGAATTATTTACAATCCGGGGGGTGGGATGAGGAGCTTTGGTTGATATCAATACTTCAGTCATCAACAATTGCATCAACAGAGAAATGGACATTGAAACAGTGTAGGTCTTATTTAGTAGGATATGTACAGCCAGCAGAGAACATAGTGAGTTCAGAGAGCATAAGAGCAAGTAAATACATTAGAAGTACATCTGATTATTTACATTAGGTTATTTATAATCCGGGGAGATGGGATGTGAATGGAGGAGGGTATTAGTAAAGTGTTGAAGTTGACTGGAGGTGTTGTTTTAGAGCGGTTTTGAAGGAATATAGAGGGTCACTTACTTTTACACCTGTTGGGAGTGCATTCCACATTGATGTGGCATAGAAAGGGAATGAGTTAAGACCTTTGTTAGATCGGAATCTGGGTTTAACGTGGTTTGTGGAGCTCCCCCTGGTGTTGTGGTTACGGCGGTCATTTACGTTAAGGAAGTAGTTTGACATGTACTTCGGTATCAGGGAGGTGTAGCGGATTTTATAGACTAGGCTCAGTGCAAGTTGTTTTACTCTGTCCTCCACCCTGAGCCAGCCCACTTTGGAGAAGTGGGTTGGCGTGAGGTGTGATCTGGGGTGGAGATCTTAAAATAACTGGACTAGCTTATTCTGGGATGTTTGGACTCTAGATTTGAGGGTTTTGGAGGTTCTGGAGTAAAAAACAAAATCTCTTGATTTCTTGTACTTCAAGTCACATTTGCAAGTAATTTGCATGCATTTACCATGAATTGATTAACGTGGATCCCGACTTACACAAGTTGAAAAACTTATTCGGGTGTTACCATTTAGTGGTCCATTGTACGGAATATGTACTGTACTGTACAATCTACTAATAAAAGTTTCAATCATTTAAGTTGCAATTCTAAGACGTTAGATGGGAAAACATTGAAAAACGTTGCCAAAATCCTAGGAATAATGTCTAAATCAGACTTGCAAAGACCAATCCATGCCTTTGTCTCAAGCAGGTCAGACTATTGTAATGTCATTCTCACTGGGCTTTCTAAACGGACTGTAAAGCAGCTGCACTACATCCAAAATGCTACTGTTCGAGTCCCGACTAGAACCAGGAAATACGATCATATTAGTCCAGTACTTAGGTCACTGCACTGACTTCCTGTGAATAGATTTAAACAGCTTTCCGTATCTACAAGTCTTTCCATGGTCTTGTACATCTACGGACATGTTAGAGCCATATGAACCATCTCGAGCTCGGAGAACCTCAGGGAGTGGTTTCCTCCTAGTACCTACAGTCAGGACCAAACACTGATATTTTTACTAGGCCTACAGGGCATTGAAAATTGCACATTACCTACAAGCTGTTCAACTTAGTCCCCTCTGAATGCTTTTATACTATACCAACTTTATTTATAAAGCCCTTTAAAAACAACCACAGTTGAAGAACAAAGGGCTGTACACCACAAAGAAATAGAGGCAAAGGACTGACTAAAAAATTATTTTTTTTTGACTTTGTTCCTCTATTTCAACAAAATTCAACAAAATAACAACTTTCTTTTTCTTCACTAAATTATAAAATGCTTTGGTTGAAATTATGACCTTGGTGTAGTAAGGGTCGGTTTCGACCCAGTTATAAAAATACGATTATTAAGCAATAATTAGAACCAAAACTGAACACACTGAAAGCCAGCTCCTCTGCCAATCATGTGAGCTTTAGGGGATTCTCATTTTACCTTGATATCCAGAACAAAAACAAACAAACACAGGCATGTCCAGACATGTGAGGTCAATTCAGTATAAAATTATTAGAATGAAAAAATAAATGAAACACATTTATTTAAAGGGGAACATTATCACCAGACCTATGTAAGCGTCAATATATACATTGATGTTGCAGAAAAAAGACCATATGTTTTTTTAACTGATTTCCGAACGCTAAAAGGGTGAATTAGCCGATTTAAAAGCCTTTAAATTGATAGCCTGTCGAGCGATGACCTTTCACCCGTGACGTCACAACATGAAGCAATCCGCCATTTTCTCAATCTTATTACACGAACCAAGTCAAATCAGCTCTGTTATTTTTCCGATATCCTACGACACTCAAAGCAGATGCATTTTCAACAATAAAGTCAACGAAATCTGCATTATTGGAAAATAGACCACCACTGAATCTGCCCGAGTGTGAGCTATTCAGGGACGACGGCAGTCTCTTCCCGCAGACGAGCGAGGTAAAACCCCTGGATATGATTTATGCCACATTTTTTTCTGTCTCGTTTTGTCCACTAAACTTATAAGGTTGTGCATGAATGCACAAAGGTGAGTTTTGTAGATGTTATTGACTTATGTTGAGTGTGCTAATCAGACATATTTGATCACGGCATGACTGCAAGCTAATCGATGCTAACAAGCTATTTAGGCTAGTTGTATGTACATATTGCATCATTATGCCTCATTTGTAGCTATATTTGCATCCGGCCTTTCCCTCCACCCCCATTTAATGCCAAACAAACACATACCAATCGTTGGTTAGAAGGCGATCGCCAAATTCGTTCTCGCTTCCTCCCGTACCGCTGTCTGTCGTGATATGGCTCAATAGCTTCAGTTTCTTATTCAATTTCGTTTTCGCTACTCCAACAATCCGTTTCAATACATGCGTAATATTTGAGGGGTATATAGACAAAAAAAAGGCCCAATGGCCCACACCAAAAAATTTAAAAACCAATATTTTCAGGGATAAGGAAGCCTAAAAAGGTAACCAAGAGATGAGAAACAAATTGGATGGTAGATACCGTATTTCCTTGAATTGCCGCAGGGCTTATAGTATGCGCCTGCCTTGAATTACTGCCGGGTCAAACTCGCTTCCCAAAATAATTAGCGCATGCTTAGTATTACCGCCTGGTCAAACTCGTGACGTCACGAGTGACACTTCCACTGTCATCATTTTCAAAATGGAGGAGGCTGATTTCAATACCGGTAATTTGAAATCGCATAAAGGGAAGAAGATTAAGAGCTATTCAGTAGGATTTAAGGTCCAAGCTAACATCACACTCAAATTTTTACTGCATACCTTTGGTATATAAGAGGTTTTAAAATAATTAGCGCATGCTTACTTTCACCGCATGCCTTTGGTAAGCGCAGGAGTGAGAAGAGGTTTTAAATTAATTATCGCCCCGGCGGCAATTCAAATAAATACGGTAATTGTTTTTAGTGTATTTTACATCGGATTTAAGACATGGGTCAAAACCGACCCATTAACATAAGCGATGGTAACAGAAAGCTAACACAAGAAGAAAGTTAAAACAGAAGTAAAATAATTATTTAAAAAGCAAATACAAATTACCCTGAGAACAATTTCTTGGATAAAAAGCAGTTAAAAAGTTAAAAAACAGTTAAAAAAAGTTAAAAACAGTTGAAAGTTTATACTGTAGAACTGTTGGAGTTCGGTCGGTTCCTATAAAAGTACTGAATTCGAAACCCGTCCCCAGTAACAGGTGATTCCGCTAAGCTGAATTGTGACACAAAAAAAAAAAAAAATCATCTCTCGACCATAACCCGCAGCCTTTTTTAAACAATGCATTCCTTTGCTTCCCATTGTGTACTATCCCTCAAGTAGAGCAAAACAAAATATTTTGTTTGAAAGAACAAGGGTGTAATTCAGGGGTCACCAACGCGGTGCCCGCTGGCACCAGGTAGCCCGTAAGGACCAGATGAGTAGCCCGCTGGCCTGTTCTAAAAATAGCTCAAATTGCAGCACTTACCAGTGAGCTGTCTTTATTTTTTAAATTTTATTTATTTACTAGCAAGCTAGTAAATAAATAAAATTAAAAAAAAAAAATAAAGACAGCTCACTGGTAAGTGCTTACTAGCAAGCTGGGCTTCACGGTGGCAGAGGGGTTAGTGCGTCTGCCTCACAATACGAAGTTCCTGCAGTCCTGGGTTCAAATCCAGGCTCGGGATCTTTCTGTGTGGAGTTTGCATGTTCTCCCCGTGACTGCGTGGGTTCCCTTCGGGTACTCCGGCTTCCTCCCACTTCCAAAGACATGCACCTGGGGATAGGTTGATTGGCAACACTAAATTGGCCCTAGTGTGTGAATGTGAGTGTGAATGTTGTCTGTCTATCTGTGTTGGCCCTGCGATGAGGTGGCGACTTGTCCAGGGTGTACCCCGCCTTCCGCCCGATTGTAGCTGAGATAGGCGCCAGCGCCCCCCGCGACCCCAAAAGGGAATAAGCGGTAGAAAATGGATGGATGGATGGATGGATACTAGCAAGCTGGTCTCGCTTTGCTCGACATTTTTAATTGTAAGAGAGACAAAACTCTAATTGAATTTGAAAATTCAAGAAAATATTTTAAAGACTTGGTCTTCATTTGTTTAAATAAATTATTATTATTTTTTTTACTTTGCTTCTTATAACTTTCAGAAAGACAATTTTATGGAAAAAATACAACCTTAAAAATTATTTTAGGATTTTTAAACACATTTACCTTTTTACCTTTTAAATTCCCTCCTCTTCTTTCCTGACAATTTAAATCAATGTTAAAGTTTTTTTTTTTATTGTAAAGAATAATAAATACATTTTCATTTAGTTGTTCATTTTAGCTTCTGATTCTTTGACGAAAAATATTTGTGAAATATTTCTTCCAACCTATTATGATTAAAATAAAAAAATATATATATTCTGGCAAATCTAGAAAATCTATAGAATCAAATTTAAATCTTATTTCAAAGTCTTTTGAATTTATTTTAACATTTTTGTTCTGGAAAATCTAGAAGAAATAATGATTTGTCTTTGTCCAATTTTTTATATATTCTAACAAAGTGCAGATTGGATTTTAACCTATTTAAAACATGTCATCAAAATTAAAAAATTAATCTTAATCTGGAAAAATTACTAATGATGTTCCATAAATTCTTTTTTTTTATTTTTTCGAAATGTTTCGAATTAGCTAGTTTTTCTTTTAATTTTTTTCGGTTGAATTTTAAAGAGTCGAAATTGAAGATAAACTATGTTTCAAAATTTAATTTTCTTTTTTTGTGTGTTTTCTCCTCTTTTAAACCATTCAATTAAGTGTTTTTTTCATCATTTATTCTCTAAAAAAAAACTCTATGTCCAACAGAATGACAGACAGAAATACCCATTTTATTAATGTATATAGATTTATTTATTAAACGTAAATTGAGCAAATTGGCTATTTCTGGCCATTTATTTAAGTGTGTATCAAACTGGTAGCCCTTTGGATTAATCAGTACCCAAGAAGTAGCTCTTGGTTTCAAAAAGAATGGTGACCCCTGGTCTAATTCTTTTGGCAAAACAAGCGAAATCAAATGATTTGATTAGTCAAACTTACAAGCAAAACACACATCAATGTGGTCTTACAGACGTGAGAGCCGCATTGCAGTGAGGGTTCATCAAAAGTGACGGTGGGGAAACAAATAGGGAGTAATTAGTACAGTTTTGCATTATTGATAGGAAGCAAGACTAAAAGGACACGCTAATGTGAGCCAGTCACTCTTTTCATTCTTATTGCAACACGAGCATAAAATACTCTATAAATATTCTTGGTTGACCAATTGGCATGTCAGGCTTCACCCTCACACAAGCGTTTGAATAAATATAAATAAAGGGCTCTCTCAAACAGCTATGACGTGTTAATACACTATTATATTACATACCATACACAAAACACACAAACACACTGATAATGTATCCTGAGAAGTCTTACTATACTTTTGGAAGGATTCCTGACAATTTAAGAGCTTGGACGACACCCAGACGCAGAAAAAAAAAAAATTAAATTATGGTTGTGTGCCATCCCTGCAATCTTGTGATCTGCAAGGTCCATTATCTTTTAAATGGTTTTGACTCAGGAGACAGATGGGATGCAGGATGAAGAGTTTACTGGCAAATAAAAGGGCGAGGAGGAAACAGGGAGGCATCAGGGAGGGAGGGAAAGAAAGAGAAAGCGAAAGAGAGGGAGAGAGAAAGGGAGAGAAAGAGGAAGAGAGAGAGAGAAAAAAAGACAAAGTGTATGATGGTGTTAGTCGACGTTACAAGGCCCAGAAAATGTGTTCCCTCTTCAGAACAAAGAGCTGTGACAGATTCCTTGCTTCTTCTCTGCTGAGTATAAATGTTCACCAAACACACACACACACACACACACACACATACACACACACACACACACACACACACACACACACACACACACACACACACTCTCTCTTGTATTTTCTACCTCCTTGAGACCTCCGAAAAATGCCTAACTCTTTAGGACCACCGTTTCTAGCAATACAAAGATTTGTATTTGCAACATTCGTAATATATACATACTATGCAAATAAAAAAAAAGCTTGTTGTGAAACATCTGTTGGAATTTCACATGAAAAAGGTCACAATTTCACAAGAAAAAAGTAGAATTTTGGCAGCATTATAATAAAAGTCGTAATTATACTCAACGCATGTCAAAACGTTACAAGAAAAACTGAACATTTGTGCAATATTGTGATACAAGTTGGAATTTTACTCAATAACGGTCACAATTTTACAAGAAAAGCTTAATATTTTGGCAATTTTATGAAAAGGGTCCAGGGTGTACCCCGCCTTCCGCCTGATTGTAGCTGAGATAGGCGCCAGCGCCCCCGAAAGGGAATAAGCGGTAGAAAGTGGATGGATGGATGAAAAGAGTCATAATTGTACTTGACAAAAGTCACAATTTTATAAGAAAACTTTCAAATGTTGGCAATATTATAATAATAATCAGACTTTTACTTGGCAAAATGATGACAAAAGTAATAATGTTACAAAAAATTCACCATTTTACAAGAACAAAAAAATTGGCAATATTGTGATAAAAGTCAGAATTCTATATGACAAATGTCACCATTTTGCATTCAAAAGTAATCATTTTAAATAAAAAAGTAATCATTTTACGAGAAAATATAGCAATATTACAGAAACAGAAAGAATATGAGAAATTGTTCCCAAATTTATAAAAAAGCAGACACATTGTAAGAAAAAGGCTGCTTTTAGTTAATTTTATTAAAACATTTTTTTGATTTTTTTGTTTGTAAACTGTCTTTAATCCTCATTATTGACTTCAACTTATTACAGTATGTTTCTATATACATATTTATTACATTTTTTTTTAATACATTTCACGCAAAGGGGGCGCAAATCAATTTCTTACACACACTAGTTGTTACATGTTGACCAGAGGGGGAGGAGCACTTTTAAAACCGACACACAGTCAATTTAAAAAATCCCTCCTTTTAGGGACCACCCTACTTTTGATAGATTTCACCACCAAATGAGACATTCTCTATTAGATGCAAATGTTTTCCGTATTGGGACCATGATTTGGGTCCTGACTTGTTCACCGGTCCTCACTTGGAAGGTACTTTTCCTTGTTGATGTCTCAAGAAGGGTATAAATACAAGAACACACACACACACACACACACACACACACACACACACACACACACTCTCTTGTATTTTCTACCTCCTTGAGACCTCCGAAAAATGCCTACCTCTTTAGGACCACCGTTTCTAGCAATACAAAGATTTGTATTTGCAACATTAGTAATATATACATATTATGCAAATAAAAAAAAGCTTCTTGTGAAACATCTGTTGGAATTTCACATGAAAAAGGTCACAATTTCACAAGAAAAAATTAGAATTTTGGCAGCATTATAATAAAAGTCATAATTATACTCAACGCATGTCAAAACGTTACAAGAAAAACTGAACATTTGTGCAATATTGTGATACAAGTTGGAATTTTACTCAATAACGGTCACAATTTTACAAGAAAAGCTTAACATTTTGGCAATTTTATGAAAAGAGTCATAATTGTACTTGACAAAAGTCACAATTTTATAAGAAAACTTTAAAATGTTGGCAATATTATAATAATAATCAGACATTTACTTGGCAAAATGATGACAAAAGTAATGTTACACAAAAAATTCACCATTTTACAAGAGCAAAAAAATTGGCAATATTGTGATAAAAGTCAGAATTCTATATGACAAATGTCACCATTTTGCATTCAAAAGTAATCATTTTAAATAAAAAAGTAATCATTTTACGAGAAAATATAGCAATATTACAGAAGCAGAAAGAATATGAGAAATTGTTCCCAAATTTATAAAAAAGCAGACACATTGTGAGAAAAAGGCTGCTTTTAGTTAATTTTATTAAATTTTTTTTTTTGTAAACTGTCTTTAATCCTCATTATTGACTTCAACTTATTACAGTATGTCTCTATATACATATTTATTACATTTTTTAAAATACATTTTGCGCAAAGGGGGCGCAAATCAATTTCTTACACACACTAGTTGTTACATGTTGACCAGAGGGGGAGGAGCACTTTTAAAACCGACACACAGTCAATTTAAAAAATCCCTCCTTTTAGGGACCACCCTACTTTTGATGGATTTCACCACCAAATGAGACATTCTCTATTAGATGCAAATGTTTTCCGTATTGGGACCATGATTTGGGTCCTGACTTGTTCACCGGTCCTCACTTGGAAGGTACTTTTCCTTGTAGATGTCTCAAGAAGGGTATAAACACACACACACACACACACACACACACACACACACACACACACACACACACACGCACACACACGCACACACACGCACACACACACACACACACTCTCTTGTATTTTCTACCTCCTTGAGACCTCCGAAAAATGCCTACCTCTTTAGGACCACCGTTTCTAGCAATACAAAGATTTGTATTTGCAACATTCGTAATATATACATATTATGCAAATAAAAAAAAGCTTGTTGTGAAACATCTGTTGGAATTTCACATGAAAAAGTTCACAATTTCACAAGAAAAAATTAGAATTTTGGCAGCATTATAATAAAAGTCGTAATTATACTCAACGCATGTCAAAACGTTACAAGAAAAACTGAACATTTGTGCAATATTGTGATACAAGTTGGAATTTTACTCAATAATGGTCACAATTTTACAAGAAAAGCTTAACATTTTGGCAATTTTATGAAAAGAGTCATAATTGTACTTGAGAAAAGTCACAATTTTATAAGAAAACTTTCAAATGTTGGCAATATTATAATAATAATCAGACTTTTACTTGGCAAAATGATGACAAAAGTAATAATTTCACACAAAAAATTCACTATTTTACAAGAACAAAAAAATTGGCAATATTGTGATAAAAGTCAGAATTCTATATGACAAATGTCACCATTTTGCATTCAAAAGTAATCATTTTAAAGAAAAAAGTAATCATTTTACGAGAAAATATAGCAATATTACAGAAACAGAAAGAATATGAGAAATTGTTCCCAAATTTATAAAAAAGCAGACACATTGTGAGGAAAAAGGCTGCTTTTAGTTAATTTTATTTAAACATTTTTTTGAATTTTTTGTTTGTAAACTGTCTTTAATCCTCATTATTGACTTCAACTTATTACAGTATGTCTCTATATACATATTTATTACATTTTTTTAAATACATTTTGCGCAAAGGGGGCGCAAATCAATTTCTTACACACACTAGTTGTTACATGTTGACCAGAGGGGGAGGAGCACTTTTAAAACCGACACACAGTCAATTTAAAAAATCCCTCCTTTTAGGGACCACCCTACTTTTGATAGATTTCACCACCAAATGAGACATTCTCTATTAGATGCAAATGTTTTCCGTATTGGGACCATGATTTGGGTCCTGACTTGTTCACCGGTCCTCACTTGGAAGGTACTTTTCCTTGTTGATGTCTCAAGAAGGGTATAAACACACACACACACACACGCACACGCACACGCACACGCACACGCACACACACACACACACACACACTCTTGTATTTTCTACCTCCTTGAGACCTACGAAAAATGCCTACCTCTTTAGGACCACCGTTTCTAGCAATACAAAGATTTGTATTTGCAACATTAGTAATATATACATATTATGCAAATAAAAAAAAAGCTTGTTGTGAAACATCTGTTGGAATTTCACATGAAAAAGGTCACAATTTCACAAGAAAAAAGTAGAATTTTGGCAGCATTATAATAAAAGTCGTAATTATACTCAACGCATGTCAAAACGTTACAAGAAAAACTGAACATTTGTGCAATATTGTGATACAAGTTGGAATTTTACTCAATAACGGTCACAATTTTACAAGAAAAGCTTAACATTTTGGCAATTTTATGAAAAGAGTCATAATTGTACTTGACATAAGTCACAATTTTATAAGAAAACTTTCAAATGTTGGCAATATTATAATAATAATCAGACTTTTACTTGGCAAAATGATGACAAAAGTAATAATTTCACACAAAAAATTCACTATTTTACAAGAACAAAAAAATTGGCAATATTGTGATAAAAGTCAGAATTCTATATGACAAATGTCACCATTTTGCATTCAAAAGTAATCATTTTAAATAAAAAAGTAATAATTTTACGAGAAAATATCGCAATATTACAGAAACAGAAAGAATATGAGAAATTGTTCCCAAATTTATAAAAAAAAGCAGACACGTGAGAAAAAGGCTGCTTTTAGTTAATTTAATTAAAAATTTTTTGGGAATTTTTTGTTTGTAAACTGTCTTTAATCCTCATTATTGACTTCAACTTATTACAGTATGTCTCTATATACATATTTATTAAATTTTTTTAAATACATTTCGCGCAAAGGGGGCGCAAATCAATTTCTTACACACACTAGTTGTTACATGTTGACCAGAGGGGGAGGAGCACTTTTAAAACCGACACACAGTCAATTTAAAAAATCCCTCCTTTTAGGGACTACCCTACTTTTGATAGATTTCACCACCAAATGAGACATTCTCTATTAGATGCAAATGTTTTCCGTATTGGGACCATGATTTGGGTCCTGACTTGTTCACCGGTCCTCACTTGGAAGGTACTTTTCCTTGTTGATGTCTCAAGAAGGGTATAAATACAAGAACACACACACACACACACACACACACACACACACACACACACACACACACACACACACACACACACACACACACACACACACACACACACACACACCTACTAATGCTGTGTAACAAGAGCAAGAGACTAATTATCCTTCAATGTGCAGAATATGATGAACATGTTTTCTTTTGGGGCTGAAAAGATTGTGATCATTCTGCACAACTATACCGTTTTTATTGTAACTAAATAGATTTTAAAATATAAATGATGAATGACGGAAGCAATTAATGAGACATTTGTTCTATATGTTCCGAGTGGTTCACGTAGCCTATTGATGTAATAGGTTTTGAGAATTCAAAAAGATGGCCACCTCATTCACCGGTTTTCACTGCCCTGGAGTTCTTTCTTTCTTTTGGGTTATCGGACAAAGATAGATGGATGCTTAATTAATCTCCTGGATGAATTCAGACGGGATATCAACACCTCAGGCAAAGGATGAGCGATGCCAACCCAGATGAGGCAATGCTGAAGCGAATATTGCAAGAAATTAAAGAAGAAACTAAAGTGCTCTTAGTAGAACTGCAATACATGACTACATCCTTTTCCTTACCGCTTATTCCCTTTTTTGGGGTTCGCAGGGGGCGCAGGTACCTATCTCAGCTACAATCGGGCGGAAGGCGGCGTACACCCTGGACAAGTCGCCACCTCATCGCAGGGTCAACACAGATAGACAGACAACATTCACACACTAGGGACCATTTAGTGTTGCCAATCAACTTATCCCCAGGTGCATGTCTTTGGAAGTGGGAGGAAGCTGGAGTACCAAAACCCACACAGAAAGATCCCGAGCCCGGGTTTGAACTCAGGACTACTCAGGACCTTCGTGTTGTGAGGCAGACGCACTAACCCCTGTGCTACATTTCCACGCACTAAATTACTCTGATTTCTCAAACAGTTTGGTTCTTTGTATCTTCACACCTTGTTTACCATTTAGGTTTTAGCAATACCGAAAATGAACCGAAACACTTTTCCATTGTGTGGTACTTTTTTTTTTGCCAGTATGGATGTTAAATGGGTCTTAAATTGTGTTATTTTTTTTTATTCATTATTGTCACAATCCCACATGGCAGTTTGGACTTTGTTAGTTATTTTTCTGTCTTCAGGATCATTTCCAGTCTCGGTGGTCTTTGTTGTGGTTCTACTTGAACTCTTTGTTTTCCTGCCAGCGCACCCGTTTTCTATTTCTAATCAAATCTATCTCGGTTTACTTGTTGCTCCTTGCCAGCACTGTATTATTGCCTTTTTGTCATTGTGTGTGAGTTACTGTGCTGCCGCTACGTACCTTGCACTAGCCTTTCATTTCGGCCGCTTTTGCTCTCTACGTAAATAATTGAATTCTTTCACCTGCCTTTATGTTTCTGCATCCCGGGGTCACACCAACAGCTGACATGCGCTACTATGACACCTAAATTTGACTTGTTGAAGCCTGCAGAAACCCTGACTACAAAATAAATGTATGATTTGTGCTGATACTGTATTGGATTGATGTCCGTATTGACCAATACTCAAGGTTGGAACATCGGTATCATATCGAAAGTGAAAAAGTTGTTGTGGAGAGGCGGAGCCGACGGGCCGACTGCGGGGGTAGCGGTCTTACTCAAGCGGGGCACGCTTGGAGCGACGCTGCAGCAATCAGAGTCAGGTGCGTAAACCACACACCTGCTCTCAATCCCTGCCTCTTCTCCTGCAGTTTGAGAGGGGAGAAGGAGGAGCAATCGGGGCAGAAGACGGAGGAGAATTCACGGCAAACGGCGACGAAAGCAACCAGACGAGAGGTGAGCCCGCGAGGAAGACGCAGTCACCGGCCACCGAAAGGCGAGCAGAAAAAGAGGTCGCGCTAGAAATTAGCGTGACCGACTGGGACCAAACAAGGTTTATTGAAACAATAAACGAGTGTCAAACCTGCTATGATGCGTCTTGTATAGATAGCCCATGCAACCCACACAATGACGGCTGGAGACCTGTCACAGTTGTATCGGGACACCCCTAGTGTTTGACTTCTGTACCTATTTTTTTTCTTTCTTACCACATTTTGATCTTACTAAATATCCTATCTTCCAGCTTACCTGCAAATGGGCATGAGCCAGTATAATTATCCTTAAGATCAATAAAAGTATCTATCGAGTACAGGCTTTTGGCCCTCGACCAAATTGTTTTAGCCCAATGCGGCCCCGAAGTCAAAAAGTTTGGACACCTCTGATCTCGATGGATACTTTTATTGATCTTAAGGATAATTATACTGGCTCATGCCCATTTGCAGGTTTCTAGTTGCTTATTAGCATGCAAATTGGTAACATATTGGCTCTTAGTCATAATGAAGTACTTTTTAATGCCTTATACTGCATGGCCTTATTATACAAGCAGTAAGCCATTAACTCAGTCTTCCCTAACCCAAACCCAAATATATATATATGTATGTATATATATATATATATATATACACATATATACAGTATATATATATATACACATATATACAGTATATATATATATATATATATATATATATATATATATATATATATATATATATATATATGTATTGAATCGCGATTCTCACGTTGTCCGATTCAGAATCGATTCTCTTTTTTTTTTTTATCGTTTTTTTTTTTTTTTTTAATCAATCAAACAAACCAATACACAGCAATACCATAACAATCCAATCCAATTCCAAAACCAAACCTGACCCAGAAACACTCAGAACTGCAATAAACAGAGCAATCGAGAAGACACAAACACGACACAAAACAAACCAAAAGTAGTGAAACAAAAATGAATATTATCAACAACAGTATCAATATTAGTTATAATTTCAGCATAGCAGTGATTAAAAATCCCTCATTGACATTATCATTAGACATTTACAAAAATAAAAAGAAGAACAATAGTGTCACAGTGGCTTACACTTGCATCACACCTCATAAGCTTGACAACACACTGTGTCCAATAGTTTCACAAAGATAAAATAAGTCATATTTTTGGTTTGTTTAATAGTAAAAACAAATTTACATTATTGCAATCAGTTGATAAAACATTGTCCTTTACAATTATAAAAGCTTTTTACAAAAATCTACTACTCTGCTAGCATGTCAGCAGAATGGGGTAGATCCTGCTGAAATCCTATGTGTTGAATGAATAGAGAATCCTTTTAAATCTGGAAAAAAATCGTTTTTGAATCGAGAATCGTGTTGTATTGAAAAAAAAATCGATTTGGTCGAATCGTGGGACACCCAAATATTCTCTGCCCTTATATATATATATATATATATATACTGTATATATATACACACAGTACAGGCTAAAAGTTTGGATACACCTTATTCTATGTTTTTTTTTAAATTTCATGACTATTGTCACTAAAGGCATCCCAAATATGAATGAACACATGTGGTGTTATGTACCTAACAAAAAAAGTTGAAATAAATGAAATCATGTTTCATTCTATTTTTTCAAAATAGTCACCCTTTGCCCTGATTACTGTTTTGCACACTCTTGGCATTCTCTCGATGAGCTTCAAGAAGTAGTCACCTGAAAGTGTTTTTACGTTACAGGTGTCATAGTTTTGATCGCTTCAGTGACAATCTACAATGTAAATAGTCATGAAAATAAAGACAATGCATTGAAATGAGGTGTGTACAAACCTTTGGCCGCTACTGTGTATATATATATACAGTATATATATATATATATATACACACATATACATATATATATATATATATATATATATATACATATATATATATATATATATATATATATATATAAATATATATATATATATATATATTTATATATATATATATATATATATATATATATATATATATAAATATCATGGATATATAATTAAAAATTGATATAATTGTATATTACGAGTATGTGAAAGTTCGACTTCTACCTTGTTTCCTTCCAAGTCAACCTCCTCAAAGTTTTGTAATCAATCACAAATATCAAGCAGCTATATGCGCAAAACATGTATAAGTGTGGAGAGTGTTTTGCATTTTTCCCATCATGCTTTGTAATGGATTTAAATGGGTGTAATTTTGATTATTGTAATTTTTTTACGGTGCATGGACGTTTCTTATAATGTCCAAAAATTTCAATGAGCAGGTCGTGTCATGTGTGACAATGTCTCTTTAAATTTTGTGTTGGCTGGATGTTTTTTTTATTCGGGACCATGACTAGGGAAGCTTGTTTGCATGAAGTCATATAAGTACATAAGGCGTATACTTAGGTTCAGTGCATGATTAAAAGTTATCGAGCTGGATTTCTTATGCTATCCACTAAAGTGTCAATGTCTCTTTAAATTTTGTGTTGGCTGGATGTTTTTTTATTTGGGACCATGACTAGGGAAGCTTGTTTGCATGAAGTCATATAAGTACATGACGCGCATACTTAGGTTCAGTGCATAATTAAAAGTTATCGAGCTGGATTTCTTACGCTATCAACTAAAGTTAAAGTACCAATGATTGTCACACACACACACACTAGGTGTGGCGAAATTTGTCCTCTGCATTGGACCCATCCCCTTGATCACTCCCTGGGAAGTGATCAAGGGGACTAGCTGGCGACATAATAGCAGAATCAAAGTTGTCAGACTATTAAAATCAATGAAGCCTCACTGTGGGTAAATCATATCCTTATTAAACTCATGACGTCTGGTGGACCAAAATAAAAACAGTTGCGGGCCGCATTTGGCCCACGGGAAGTGGTTTGGGCATCGTTGATATAGATGTTGCTGGATTAGAGCAAAGTTCGATGGGACTGTATTTAATCACTCCGTATCCAATTCACATCGGACCACACTGCTTTTTGGCGTTCACACTTGTCTGCTCGACTGTTCCGCTGTCTCCAGCAGCAACCAAGTGGCATGTGGTGCTAACGCGGTGGTCTCAGGCAAAGGTCCCCGGCAAGGTCGCGACACTTCCCCCCTCCTCCCGTGCAACCCAGTGGTGCGCTCAAAGAGAGCCCAAAGAGGTGTAAGAGAAAACACAAACAGAGCTCCGATTGTCCCTGACTTGGGGGACCCTGCACCCCCCCGCTCCTGAACCGCCACCTCTACGTACTTAGGAGGGGGGAAAAAGAGAACTTGTCAATGGCGTTTTGTAAATAGGTAACTGTTTTCTCATCAGAATGTTTTTTTTTTCACCTTTGGATATTGGCCTGCTTTGCAGTCTGCACACGTCCATCCATTTCCTGTCCTATTGTGGTTTAGATAAGGAGCCGTTTGTGGTACCTTTGACGGAGCGGCCCAGCGGCCCCGCTCTTTTGAGACAGGGGTTGACAGCTGAAACAAGTGAGCTAGCTGGTGGACAGGACAGCCTACTGAGTGATGGCTGTTTCTTATTAGCACGTACTTACAACTCAGCAAAGCCCTCCTACAGTGAATCACATCTCGGCTAAATGGATTACACACAACTCAGTCGGGGGCTCATTGTTCGTCTAATACGAAGAATTCACAAAGTCAATGAACTTCTGCATGATTTTGCACTGCACAAGCACTAATGAGCAATTAGACATGTTATGATTTGCCAAAAAACAACAAAAAAGCTTGATATATCCAAATCCATTGCTATTCTTTATGTTGAACAAGAAATGTCTGCATATGTTATATTATTCGTTTATTTATCCATATTTACCATTTATTGTGTCGAAATGTTTATAAAACAAACACAGACCCAATAATTAAACTTGAAAAAAGGGTGTCAGGTCCAAACACTGATGACATCTATTAAACAAAACAATAAGCAAGGAATTAAACATAGACAGAATTCAATTTAGCTCAATTGAGGAGAAACGCGTGGACACAGTACCCTTGTACAGTGTCGTCCCACGCTCTGACCAAAGCTTGTACGCCTCCTCTTTTATTTGGACTTTTCCTGATTACATGGCAACAGCTGTTTCTAACGGAGGGGGTCGTAAACAGCCATCCCGTTTGGTTACAAAACAGTTAAAAGAAAATTTCGTAAAACAGTGCAAAGAAAATGTGCCTGGGGGGAGGTCAGGCCCTGGCTCCTCTCTGTTTTGTAGATCTCGGGTCAAAGAAACCCACCTTCATGTCACTTCCCATCCTACAAAGTGGAGTTTTACAAGCCTTTTGCATGGTAGGATCAAAGACACCTTTTTTCCTCTCGCCGGGAACTCATGGCAACACAACGTTTTGTGATAATTTAGATACAATTATTCTGACAAAGGCTAATTAGAACAATAAACAAAGCGTGCTACTATGTGTTAAAATTTTCAGATATTGTGTTTTTAAAAACAATGGGAATTATCTTTGAAGAAAGGACAATAGCATTCTAGTTTGTATTCTTAGGTTATTTAAATTAAGAGGAGAAAACTATAATTTAAGGGGCATATTTATTTTTGAAATAGGTAAAGTAAGAACAAATATAAAATACAAATGTATTTCAGTTTTAGGAGTTAAACGGTGGAACAAGCTCAGTGATGAGTTGAAGACATGTAGTTCTTTGTTAAGGTTTAGAAATCCTTGAAAGGTGAAATAATAGAAAATGATAAAATATAGTAACAATTACTTTCATCCCATTGATTTTTTTGAACGTTGATGTTCTAGCCCAATGGTTCTCAAATGGGGCTACGCCTACCCCTGGGGGTACTTGAAGGTATGCCAAGGGGTACGTGGGATTTTTTTTTTAAATATTCTAAAAATAACAACAATTCAAACATCCTTCATAAATATACTTATTGAATGATACCTCTACAAAATATGAATGCAAGTTCATAAACTGTGAAAAGAAATGCAACAATGCAATATTCAGTGTTGACAGCTCGATTTTTTTGTGGACATCCATCCATCCATTTTCTACCGCTTATTCCCTTTCGGGGTCGTGGGGGGCGCTGGCGCCTATCTCAGCTACAATCGGGCGGAAGGCGGAGTACACCCTGGACAAGTCGCCACCTCATCGCAAGGCCAACACAGATAGACAGACAACATTCACACTCACATTCACACACTAGGGCTGATTTAGTGTTGCCAATCAAACTATCCCCAGTTGAATGTCTTTGGAAGTGGGAGGAAGCCGGAGTACCCGGAGGGAACCCACGCATTCACGGGGAGAACATGCAAACTCCACACAGAAAGATCCCGAGCCTGGATTTGAACCCAGGACTGCAGGAACTTCGTATTGTGAGGCAGACGCACTAACCCCTCTGCCACCACATGTTCCATAAATATTGATGTTGTAGATGTATTTTTTTGTGAAAAAATGTTTAGAATTAAGTTCATGAATCCAGATGGATCTCTATTACAATCCCCAAAGAGGGCACTTTAAAGGGGAACATTATCACCAGACATGTAAGCGTCAATATATACCATGATGTTGCAAAAAAACCAACATATTTTTACCGATTTCCGAACTCTAAATGGGTGAATTTTGGCGAATTAAACGCCTTTCTGTTTAGCCCTCTTGAAGCGATGACGTCAGTACGTGACGTTGCCTAGGTAAGAAAGCCGCCATTTTCATTTTCTCAAACACATTACAAACACCGGGACTCAGCTCTGTTAGTTTCTGTTTTTTCGACTATTTTTTGGAACCTTGGAGACATCATGCCTCGTCGGTGTGTTGTCGGAGGGTGTAACAACACTAACAGGGAGGGATTCAAGTTGCACCACTGGCCCGAAGACGCGAAAGTGGCAAGAAATCTTCCGCCAGACCCCCATTGAATGTGCCGGAGTGTCTGCACATTTTACCGGCGATGACAGACATGGCACAGAGATGTATGGATATCCTGCAGATGCATTTCCACTCAACTAAATCACAAAGGTGAGTTTTGTTGATGTTGTTGACTTATGTGCTAATCAGACATATTTGGTCGCGTCATGACTGCCAGCTAATCGATGCTAACATGCTATTTAGGCTATAGCTGCATGTACATTTGCAACTATATTATGTTTCGTTCCACCCACATTTAATGCGAAAAAAACACTTACCAATCGACGGATTTAAGTTGCTCCAGTGTCACAAGATGCGAAAGTCCTGATCGTTTGGTCCGCAGATTTTATCGGCAATGCTAACACAGCTATTCGGCCATGCTATGGCTATGAATAGCATCATTAGCTATTCGCTCAATAGCTTCAGTTTCTTCTTCAATACTTTCATACTCCAACCATTCGTTTCAAAACAAGCGTAATCTGTTGAATCGCTTAAACCGCTGAAATCCGAGTCTGAATCCGAGCTAATGTCGCTATATCTTGCTGTGGTATTCGCCATTTTTGTTTACATTGGCAGCACTGTGTGACGTCACAGGAAAATGAACAGTAGCTTCGATAGAGCGAAAATAAGGGATATATCGGGACCGGTAAAATTTTGAAAAAAAATTCAAAAAATACAAAAAGCCACGGGGAACTGATTTTTATTGTTTTTAACCCTTTTGAAATTGTGATAATGTTCCCCTTTAAGTTGATGATTACTTCTATGTGTAGAAATCTTTATTTATAATTGAATCACTAGTTTATTTTTCAACAAGTTTTTAGTTATTTTTATATCTTTTTTTCCAAATAGTTCAAGAAAGACCACTATAAATGAGCAATATTTTTGCACGGTTATACAATTTAATAAATCAGAAACTGATGACGTAGTGCTTTATTTTACTTCTTTATCTCTTTTTTTCAACCAAAAATGCTTTGCTCTGATTAGGGGGTACTTGAATTAAAAAAATGTTCACAGGGGGTACATCACTGAAAAAAGGTTGAGAACCACTGTTCTAGGCAATCTTATTTTCAGTGAATGTATAGGATAGGCAAATATAAGCCTGGGCTTTGCCTATTCCTTTTCGGTCATTCTTTGTCTTTTCTTTTTGTGTGTAAATGTGAATGATTGTTAAATATATATAATCTGTACTGTGAAATTGATCACACAAAATTGTTGATTATATGACCGGAATAAATTCATTTCATTTATAAAAATGAATACTATTGGTGATTATTTTTTTCTGACCAATATCGTCCAGGCCGTAATGTAACTAAAGTGATATTCTGGCATCATCCTTTCATGTGTTTTATTTATCGTCGCAATAATTTAATTAGCACCTGCAGTGGGGACTTTTGCTAATGTTCTCGGCTGAGCAATGATTGCATCCATTCGTTCGACAGTCCCCATCCTGCTGAATTATTTACGAAGGAAATCATCACCGCACTATGTGAACTCATTCTTTTGACTTAAAAAAA
The DNA here is from genome assembly GCF_033978795.1 of Nerophis ophidion. Taxonomy (NCBI): domain Eukaryota; kingdom Metazoa; phylum Chordata; class Actinopteri; order Syngnathiformes; family Syngnathidae; genus Nerophis; species Nerophis ophidion. Next base: position 30,484,883 of record NC_084626.1, read on the forward strand.
AAAAGGGTGTGAACTCTTAAAGGCCATCACTATGGGCCTGTTCTACTAAGATCCCAGATAAGGGCTGAAAAGCCTCTGCGAACTAAGTGCATAAGTGGTGCGGCTCTCCCTATTTCTATGATGTTTTTGTGTGTACTATCTCCATGGAGATATTTACTGCACCAGCATGTGGTGTTTTAGTAAGTGTTCAACATGATGCAGCACACAAATATAATCTGTGCCACCTTCTCTGGACCGGAGAGAAGACAATAAAACCTATTTTTATCACACAAGAGGTGCCGCGTTTGTGATTAAAAAAAAAAAAAATGCATGTTGCATAATGTTTTTTCATAGGGTATATAAGATTAGTACCTCAACTTACAAGCTAAAATGGTTTTGTTACAGAGCTCTTATTTCAAAGCACCTGTATCTCAAAGCAAAGTCTCCCACTGAAATGAACCAAAATTAATTGACATGTCATACCTTTTTAAGAAAAACAAACTTGTTGATTAGAAATATTGTACGAAAAACAATACAATATAATGTACTCCAAACAACTACAATAGTTTTATGAAGTAATGTTATGATAATGTCCCTTGGAGAATGGACTTCGACAGTATCTCCTTCCAACTGCTTCTCAATCAAACACACAATCAGCAGCTTCTCCATATTTCAATGTGTGCTTTAGGTATTATTTTAACATTCTTGGCTGGCGTTAGATTCTTTCAGTTTCACATGCTTTAGTATGGTGCAGACTGGCAGTAAAATTTTTATGTATATTTAATACATTTTAATTTTCCTTAGGGGACTCTCCTGAAGGAATCAATACAGTACTATCCATCTATCTATCTATCTATCTATCTATCTACATGCTCCAATTGTGTCGCTGAGTCTCGCTATAACTTAATGCTAGCGAGTTAGACAATATATTTTGGGCGGATCTTTGCAATGACAACCATTGGCAGGGATGCTGGTGACTCAAATTTTTGCTTGCAGTTTAAAGGCCTACTGAAACCCACTACTACCAAACACACAGTCTGATAGTTTATATATCAATGATGAAATATTAACATTGCAACACATGCCAAAATGGCCTTTTTATACTAAATTGCAATTTTAAATTTCCTGGGACTTTTTTCTTGAAAATGTCGCGTAATGATGATGTGTACGCGTGACGTCATGGGCTGTTATGAAGTATGAGCGCTGCGTACACACACACAGCTAAAAGTCGTCTGCTTTAACTGCATAATTACACAGTATTTTGGACATCTGTGTTGCTGAATATTTTGCAATTCATTCAATTAATATTGGAGAAGTCAAAGTAGAAAGACGGAGTTGGGAAGCTTTAGCCTTTAGCCACACAAACACACGGTGATTCCTTGTTTAAAATTCACGGAGGTGAAACTTTACTATGGATGACAGCGGACATGAACCAACAGGTTTCGGTGAGAAAATTGTGGTTAAAAAGTCGCCTCTTACCGGATATCAGCTGAGCTTGTGCCGTCCATACAGCTGCCGTCGACTTCCCTGAGACACTGCGCGTCAACACCCGGCCGTGAACGTACACTTTCGACTATCAGGTACAGTTAAACTCACTAAAACACTAGCAACACAATAGAAAGATAAGGTATTTCCCAGAATTATCCTAGTAAATGAGTCTAAAAACATGAATCTGTCTCTTTTTTTAACTTGTTTTTTTTTTTTTCTAGTCCATCGCTATCAATATCCTCAAACACAAATCTTTCATCCTCGCTCAAATTAATGGGGAAATTGTCGTTTTCTCGGTCCAAATAGCTGTTTTTGTTGGAGGCTCCCATTAAAATCAATGTGAATATATGAGGAGCCCTCAACATGTGACGTCATCGTCTGCGACTTCCGGTAGAGGCAGGGCTTTTCTCTTAGCACCGAAAGTTTCGAACTTTATAGTGGATGTTCTCTACTAAATCCTTTCAGCAAAAATATGGCAATATCGCGAAATGATCAAGTATGACACATAGAATGGACCTGCTATCCCCGTTTAAATAAGAAAATCTGATTTCAGTAGGCCTTTAAAGCATAAAAATAGCTTTGGGACAGCCTTCAAAACACTCAAATTGGGGCATTCCTACGTCTAAGTACCACTAGACAAGGTTAAATAATAGTAATATATTCTCATTTTATTTTGGTGTCTGCTGGCTCCAATCAGCCCGGAATAATTCATCAGCCAATAAGATGATCCCTGAGTAAATCATATGTCTAATGTTTTTATTTCTGACGGTCCAAATATGATGACATAAACAGGGATGAAGTACTCTTTCCCCATTGTCTGTCATTGCATCTCCATCATCTCTTTTGTAACAGCCATTTGTATGTAACTGTACATTCGAAAAGTGCCAAATTTACAAAAAAAAAAACATTGAATGTCCGTGACTTTCCATCACTCAGGCAGTACTGCACCAAAAACCGAAATTAGCGTGTAAAGGATATCACCACATGGGGTCAGGAACACTTCAGATAACCACTGTCAGTAACTACAGTTTGTCGCTCTATCTGGAAGTGCAAGTTAAAACTGTACTATCCAAAGCAAAAGCCATTCATCAACAACACCCAGAAACGCTGCCTGCTTCGCTGGGCCCGAGCTCATCTGAGATGGACTGATGCAAAGTAGAAAACTGTTCTGTGGTCCGACGCGTCCATATTTCAAATTGTTTTTGGAAACTGGACATTGTGTCCTCCGGACCAAAGAGGAGAAGAACCATCCGGACTGTTATAGGCACAAAGTTCAAAATCCAGCATCTGTGATGGTATGGGGGTGTATTAGTTTCCAAGGAATGGGTAACTTACATATCTGTGAAGGCACCACTAAGGCTGAAAGGAACACACAGGTTTTGGAACAACATACTGTATGTTGCCATCCAAGCAACGTCTTTCTCATGGACACCCCTGCTTATTTCAGCAAGACAATGCAAAGTTACATTCTGCATGTGTTACAACAGCGTTGCTTTTTAGTAAAAGAGTGCGGGTACTAGACTGGCCTGCGTGTAGTCCTGACCTGTCTCCCATTGAAAATGTGTGGTGCATTATGAAGCATAAAATACAACAAGGAAGACCCCGGAATGTTGAACAACTTAAACTGTACATCAAGCAAGAATGTGAAAGAATTCCACCTGAAAAGTCTCAAGAATTGGTCTTCTCAGTTCCCAAACATTTACTGAGTTTCGTTAAAAGGAAAGGCCATGTAACACAGTGGTAAAAATGCCACAGTGACAACTTTTTTGCAATGTGTTGCTGCCATTAAGTCCTAAGTTGATAATTTGCAAAAACAAATTAAGTTTCTCAGTTCGAAGGTTGAATATCTTGTCTTTGCAGTCTATTCAATTGAATATAAGTTGAAAGGGATTTGCACATCATTGTATTCATTTTTTATGCATGATTTAATCATTGTGCCGACTTCACTGGTTTTGGGTTTCGTAGACGCAAAACAGCGGCCGCAAAACAGTGTCAGTCTTGATAAATCACATTGCGAGAGCTAAATGATGAAAGTTTCCTCATCTCTCGTGGACGCTCTGTTAATCAGCATATATGCTGCATATACATAAAGACAGACACGTGAAATGGATTGCGCTTTCGACTTTGCTCATTTAAGGGATGCTATCATCATAAGTTTCATAAATCAGCTTTGTGTGCACAATCGAGTTTGCGTGTGTTTTAGTACACGCAAACCTTTCGAAGAGCATATCAAACATATCCTACAAAGTCAGACCTACACTGTTACTGTCCATTTCTCAAATGCTGATATCAACTAAACCTAAACTATAAATCTATAAATATAAGCGATGGTTGGGTATCCCACTGTACTACAACCTCAATGACAATCAGCCAAGTTTACTTTTTGTATGTTTATTAATAAACAAACTGATAAGCACCACTCTGCCAAACAGCTTATCAAAAATCTTGAGAGATCCAAAAACTTTGACATCCAAAACAAACAAACCAACACCAACGCCAGTAAAAACATAATAACCGAGGTGAGGGTAAAAATAAATAACATTTGGTCATTAATAGTGCAATAATAGTGCAAAACAGTATTATAACATCAACAACAAAACACTGAGCACATTCAAATGAGCCTCGGTTGAGCTTCAGCTGGCTGTCCTCATTCACGAGTTCTGCCTCTATTTTTTTCAGCTCACTTGTTTTTTCTTTGTATCTCTTGAAGAGATACAGAGAAAAAAAAAGAGTGAGCTGAAATCACTCACTTTTACTCAAAGACATGCCCCGAAAAAAAAAAAAAAAAAAACGAAAGCACAATTTAAGACCATTGGCAACATTAAATTGGCCCTAGTGTGTGAATGTGAGTGTGAATGTTGTCTGTCTATCTGTGTTGGCCCTGCGATGAGGTGGCGACTTGTCCAGGGTGTACCCTGCCTTCCGCCCGATTGTAGCTGAGATAGGCGCCAGCGCCCCCCGCGACCCCGAAAGGGAATAAGCGGTAGAAAATGGATGGATGGATGAAGTACTAAATTTAAGACCATTTTAGGAATTTCTAATAAATGTAATACTTTTTAAGGCCTTAATTTTAGATACATGAATTTAAGACTTTTTAAGGATCCGCGGATACCCTGGGGGGGGGTTTGAAGGCAGTGTGACTGCCTTCTCCGCATACCATCGGGGGTTGGAGGGCAACCGCCACTCCTTTCCTTTTTTATGCGCTCTACCCATTTGCCGTTCTAACCCCCCAGTTCGGCTAGCTAGCTTTCCGCGGGACCTTTTGTCACGGGATTATTGGTGTTTCAGACCCGCACACACTGATCTCTCCCTCCCTTATTGGAAGCACATAAGGGGTTAGGACTGGAGCACAGAGGGGAGACCTAGGCACAATGACTCGATTTAGAGAGGCTTTCTTTGCAAGGCTACTTAAATTTCCTCCGTGTGATTTGCTTGAAAATACCACAGAGAGTGATTCAGTCAATGTGGGTTTCCCAGCAGGGATTTTGGAGGATGTCTCACAACACGGGGCGGTTCTTTTTTTTATTATTATTGTGCAGCACCTTGGAAGCTCAATGGGATCGTGTGTGATGGGCCTTGGAATGACACCAAAAATGCCTCAGATAAAAGCTCATCAGCTGCGTGTAACTAAAGTCAAATCACACGGCAGACATTATCCTGGTAGAAGGCAGGAGGCGGTCTCCTCCTCTACAGGCCGGTATCCGTTTCTCTTTTCTCCATCCAGTTGCCCGAACGACCCATCTGTCTGTGCGGACTTGTGTTTGGGGACCATGGGGGTAGTCTAGGTGGCCCTCAAAGGAGGTCCTTGGCATGTTGCCCGACATGCAATGACAGTGAGGCTGCCAGCAGCTTGCCAAACAGCTCTGGAGGCCCCTGTGGAGCTACAGCATTGATGTTGGATTGGGTTGCAAGGCCTTGGCAGCCTTTTAATGAGCGCTCAGATTGATCGGGCGGTTGTCGTTCGTTATCCCTTTACAGTGAATAGTTCTTATTGGTTGTTTCCAAACAGCGGACTGTCCTCTGATCTAAATCACGCATGCATGCACACACCTGCAAGGATCAATCAATCAATCAACAATTATTTATAGGCCTATTGAAACCCACTACTACTGACCACACAGTCTGATAGTTTATATATCAATGATGAAATATTAACATTGCAACACATACCAATACGGCCTTTTTAGTTTACTAAATTGCAATTTTAAATTTCCCGCGAAGTGTCGTGTTGAAAACGTCGCGCCATGATGACTCATATGATGACGTGTGCGTTTGACGTCTCGGGTTGTAGCGGACATTATTTTCCAGCCCGATCCAAGCTATAAGTAGTCTTTTTTAATCGCATAATTACACAGTATTCTGGACATCTGTGTTGCTGAATCTTTTGCAATTTGTTCAATTAATAATGGAGAAGTCAAAGAAGAAAGATGGAGGTGGAAAGCTTTTAGCCTTTAGCCACACAAACACACGGTGTTTCCTTGTTTAAAATTCCCGAAGGTGAAGATTTACTATGGATCAGAGCGGTCAAGCGAACATGGATCCCGACTACATGTCAATCGGCAGTTTTCAGGTGAGAAAATTGAGGTAATAAGTCGGCTCTTACCGGAGATCAGCGGAGCTTTTGTCCTGCCGCAGCTACCGTGACTTCCCTCAGAGACTCTGGCGTCAACACACCCGTGGCCACACCCCTCCGACTATCAGGTACTATTTAACTCACTAAAACACTAGCAACACAATAGGCAGATAAGGGATTTTACAGAATTATCCTAGTAGATGTGTAGACTACTGTTGGGTTTTGCATGGTTGAATGAATGTATGTATGTATGTGTATGCTTGCTTTAGTACTATTATGTTGTGTTTATCAAATAGCATTGTTGTTGTTGTTGTTTTGTTTTTGTTGTTGTGCTTGCTACCATGTTTAATCTTTCCATGTATATATTGTCCTTTGGACCCCCTGTTAAAAGCTTCTTCTAGCTTATTTGGGGGACCCTTTCACGTACCAACATCTTTAAATGATGATATTCACCATTATTGTAATTGTTATATGGCATTGTGAATACACTTGTAAACTTGAAAAGTGTCTAAAAACATCTGAATCGCTCCCACTGCAATCGCCTTTTTTTTAATTTAACTTTTTTTTCTCCTAGTCCTTCACTCTAAATTTCCTCATCCACGAATCTTTCATCCTCGCTCAAATTAATGGGTAAATTGTCGCTTTGTCGGTCCGAATAGCTCTAGCTGCTGCTGGCTATGACTGTAAACAATGTGAGGATGCGAGGAGCCCTACAACCTGTGACGTCACGCGCACATCGTCTGCTACTCCCAGTAAAGGCAAGGCTTTTTTATTAGCGACCAAAAGTTGCAAACTTTATCGTCGATGTTCTCTACTAAATCCTTTCAGCAAAAATATGGCAATATCACAAAATGATCGAGTATGACATATAGAATGGACCTGCTATCACCGTTTGAATAAGAAAATCTCATTTCAGTAGGCCTTTAAATAGCCCTAAATCACAAGTGACTCACCATGAATTGATTAACGTGGACAAGTTGAAAAACTTATTCGGGTGTTACCATTTAGTGGTCAATTGTACGGAATATGTACTGAACTGTGTAACCTACTAATATAAGTTTCAATCAATCAATCAATCACACTAAAAAGGGCTGCACAAGCCACAATGACATCCTCGGTTCAGAGCCCACACAAGGGCAAGGAAAAACTCACAACCCAGTGGGATGTCTATGTGAACGACTATGAAAAACCTTGGAGAAAGTAGAAACACAAAGACAGTCAGTACGTGTCCATGCACTAAATTAGTCCGAATTCTCAAACAGTTTGTCTCTAAATAAGCTTCCTACAACCCATGAAAACACCTTAATCCGATCGTGTTCGTTTTTTTAGAAACACACCTGGATTATGCGATTGAAAAGCAGATTTCTTGACTGCCGGAGAGGACCCTACGTATCGCGCATGCGCCAGTCTCAACGCGCGGGATACTACATATTACATATACTAGATATTACATATATTTTATATTTTGTTTTGCTACCATGGTACATTTTTAGTTAACTTCATACTTGCATTATCCTTTCCATCCTTTGTAATTGAGCTACTGTTTGGAACAATTTCCCTCGTGGATCAATAAAGTTTAAGTCTAAGTCTAAGATACCATTCAATAAAAACAGCAACAATTGTAATGAAGAGAAGACTGCTACAGCATTGATGTTGGATTGGGTTGCAAGACCTTGGCAGCCTTTTAATGAGCGCTCAGATTGATCGGGCGGTTGTCGTTCGTTATCCCTTTACAGTGAATAGTTCTTATTGGTTGCTTCCAAACAGCCGACTGTCCTCTGATCTACAAACCCCGTTTCCGTATAAGCTGGAAAATTGTCTTAGAGGTAAATATAAACAGAATACAATGATTTGCGAATCCTTTTCAACCCATATATTCAGTTGAATATGCTACAAAGACAAGATATTTGATGTTCAAACTAATAAACTTTTTTTTTTCTGAATAATAATTTACTTAGAATTTCATGGCTGCAACACGTGGCAAAGTAGTTGGGAAAGGGCATGTTCACCACTGTGTTACATCACTTTTTCTTTTAACAACACTCAATAAACGTTTGGGAACTGAGGAAACTAATTGTTGAAGCTTTGAAAGTGGAATTATTTCTCATTCTTGTTTTATGTAGAGCTTCAGTCGTTCAAAGTTCGGGGTCTCCGCTGTCGTATTTTACGCTTCATAATGCGCCACAAATTTTCGATGGGAGACAGGTCTGGACTGCAGGCGGGCCAGGAAAGTACCCGCACTCTTTTACTACAAAACCACGCTGTTGTAACACGTGGTTTGGCATTGTCTTGCTGAAATAAGCAGGGGCGTCCATGATAATGTTGCTTGGATGACAACATATGTTGCTCCAAAACCTGTATGGACCATTCAGCATTAATGGTGCCTTCACAGATGTGTAAGTTACCCATGCCTTGGGCACTAGTGCACCCCCATACTATCACAGATGCTGGCTTTTTGACTTTGCGCCTAGAACAATCCGGATGGTTATTTTCCTCTTTGTTCCGAAGGACACCACGTCCACAGTTTACAAATATAATTTAAAATGTGTACTCGTCAGACCACAGAACACTTTTCCACTTTGCATCAGTCCAACTTAGATGAGCTTGGGCCCAGAGAAGCCAGCGATGTTCCAGGGTGTTGTTGATAAATGGGTTTTGCTTTGCATAGTAGAGTTTTAACTTGCACTTACAGATGTAGCGACCAACTGTAGTTACTGACAGTGGTTCTATGAAGTGTTCCTGAGCCCATGTGGTGATATCCTTTACACACTGATGTCGGTTTTTGATGAGGTACCGCCTGAGGGATCAAAGGTCCGCAATATCATCGCTTACGTTCAGTTATTTCTCCAGATTCTCTGAACCTTTTGATGATTTTATGGACCGTAGATGGTAAAATCCCTAAATTCCTTGCAATAGCTCAATCAAAAATGTTGTTCTAAAACTGTTCGACAATTTGCTTACAAATTGGTGACCCTCGCCCCATCCTTGTTTGTGAATTACTTAGCATTTCATGGAAGCTGCTTTTATACCCAATCATGGCACCTGCCTGTTCCCAAGTAGCCTGCACACCTGTGGGATGTTCCAAATAAGTGTTTGATGAGCATTTCTCAACTTTATCAGTATTTATTTCCCCCTTTCCCAACTTCTTTGTCACGTGTTGCTGGCATCATATTCTCAAGTTAATGATTATTTGCACACACAAAAAAAATATTTATCAGCTTGAACATCAACTATGTTGTCTTTGTAGCATATTCAACTGAATATGGGTTGAAAAGGATTTGCAAATCATTGTATTCCGTTTATATTTACATTTAACACAATATGGAACTCAACTCATATGGAAACGGGGTTTGTAAATTACGCATGCATGCACACACATGCAAGGATGAAAGTAGCAACACAAAGACGGTTAAGTACTCGTCCATGCACTAAATTAGTCCGATTTGTCAAACAGTTTGTCTCTAAATAAACCTCCTACAACCTTGAATATGACCAATGTATGATCCTGTAATCACTTGGTATCGGATTGATACCCAAATTTATGGTTTAATCCAAAACTAATGTAAAGTATCAAACAACAGAAGAATAAGTGATTATTACATTTTAACACAAGTGTAGACAGAACATGTTAAAAGAGCAAGTAAGCAGATATTAACAGTAAATGAACCAGTAGATTAATAATTCATTTTCTACCACTTGTCCTTAATAATGTTGACAAAATAGAATGACAAATGACACAATATGTTACTGCGTACCACAGCAACTAATTTAAGAGCCTTTGTTTGTTTACTTACTACTAAAAGAGAAGTTGTCTAGTATGGTCACTATTTTATTTAAGGACTTAACTGCAATAAGAAACATGTTTAATGTACCTTAAGATTTTTTTTGTTAAAATAAAGCCAATAAGGCGATTTTTTGTAGTGCCGTTTATTTAGAAAAGTACCGAAATAATTTTAATTTCGGTACCAAAATTGTCAGAGATATATTTTGTGACGAACCCCAAAATGCAGAGATGGAGGCAGGCATTGGATAGGAAAACATAATTCAATAATGATACTAAAACAAGAACAAACCAAAGGGGTACAATAAAAACTGTGCACTAGGCGGATAACCAACTAAGAGAGCTAGCATGGGAGCTAGAAAACAAAAGGAACTTAGCATGGAAGCAAGCAAAAACAAAAAGCGTGGAAGCTAGCAGGTAGCGAGCAGGAAAACAGAAGTCGTACTTGTAATATGAAAACAAACTGGAAGCAGGGAAGAAAAAAACAGTAAGCTACAAACATCTAACGGATATAGCTTACCGCTACGCTGCAAAGACACAACACAGCACGACAAGACAGAAGCGATAATACAGAAGCGACAATACATGACAATCATCCAGCACTGACTGGCGGACAAAAGCAGGTAAAAATAGGAGTGGGCTGATTGACACCAGGTGTGGCCAGCGCTCAGGAAGAAAGACAGGAAACCAAGAAAATAAGAGCGCTGACAGGAAATACTACACACACAAGAAAAAACTGAAACACAAACAAATTGTCAGGGGCCAGCCTGACAAAAATATTGGTATCGTTACACTAGAATAGAGTAACCTGGGGATAGGTTGATTGGCAACACTGAGTGTGAATGTTGTCTGTCTATCTGTGTTGGCCCTGCGATGAGGTGGCGACTTGTCCAGGGTGTGCAATGCCTTCCGCCCGAATGCAGCAGAGATAGGCTCCAGCACCCTCCGCGACCCCGAACGGGACAAGCGGTAAAAAATGGATGGATGGATGGAGTATAGAGTAAAATTGATTTTCTTATTGAGGGCCGTGAACAAAACTATAGATATCAAAAAATAGGACAGAAAGAGAACAGTGGTTCTCAAATGGGGGTACGTGTACCCCTGGGGGTACTTGAAGGTATGCCAAGGGGTACGTGAGATTTTTTTTTTAAATATTCTAAAAATAGCAACAATTCAAAATTCCTTTATAAATATATATATTGAATAATACTAAATATGAATGTAAGTTCATAAACTGAGAAAATAAATGCAACAATGCAATATTCAGTGTTGACAGCTAGATTTTGTGGTGGACATGTTCCATAAATATTGATGTTAAAGATGTATTTTTTTGTGAAGAAATGTTTAGAATGAAGTTCATGAATCCAGATGGATCTCTATTACAATCCCCAAAGAGGGCACTTTAAGTTGATGATTACTTCTATGTGTAGAAATCTTCATTTATAACTGAATCACTTGTTTATTTTTCAACAAGTTTTTAGTTATTTTTATACTTATTTTTCCAAACAGTTCAAGAAAGACCACTACAAATGAGCAATATTTTGCACTGTTATACAATTTAATAAATCAGAAACTGATGACATAGTGCTATATTTTACTTTTTATCTCTTTTTTTCAACCAAAAATTCTTTGCTCTAATTAGGGCAGGGGTGTCAAACTCAAATACAGAGTGGGCCAACATTTAAAACTGAACGAAGCCGCGGGCCAAGGTTGAACAAATTAACCTTTTAATAGGGACCCAAACAAGTTTTGCATTGAATATTGAACAAGCAAGGCCTATATAACTTTATAGTGACATGCAAAATCAAGTTTCATATAATAATAATAATAAAAAATATCAATGGCATATCAAAAGAAATCTAAATATAAATTGAATGCCTCTTTTCTATTTGCAAGCTTCTGAGGGAAACATCAAAATGAACCTTTTCCACACGCTAATAATACATTTGAAAATGACAATAATGAATGAATCAAACATTCAAGCTTTGAAGTAGCAAGAGAAAGTGCATGCATAAAAACGTTAATTATTGCTCAGTTTGCTACACTGATTCGCTTTAACACTGAATATGGAACAAGCAACGCTTATATAACTTAATAGTGAAAAATCAACTTTGAAAAAACAAATGAAAAAACATCAATGGTATATTAAATAAAATTCAAATAAAAAAATGAATGCCTCTTTCTTTATTTGCAGCCTTCTAAGGTAAATATCAACATTAACTTTTTCCACAGGCTAATAAATTTGAAAATAAAATAATGCGGTGGTAGCGGGGGGTGTATATTGTAGCATCCCGGAAGAGTTAGTGCCGCAAGGGGTTCTGGGTATTTATTCTGTTGTGTTTATGTTGTGTTACGGTGCAGATGTTCTCCCGAAATCTGTTTGTCATTTTTGTTTGGTGTGGGTTCACAGTGTGGCGCATATTTGTAACAGTGTTAAAGTTGTTTATACGGCCACCATCAGTGTGACCTGTATGGCTGTTGACCAAGTATGCATTGCATTCACTTGTGTGTGTGTGTGTGTGTGGAAGCCGCATATATTATGTGAATGGGCCGGCACGCTGTTTGTATGGAGGAAAAGCGGCTCGCCCCCAATATTGTTATCCGGGCGGAAATTGGGAGAAAGTCGGGAGAACGGTTGCCCTGGGAGATTTTCGGGAGTGGCACTGAACTTCGGGAGTCTCCCGGGAAAATCGGGACAATTGGCAAGTATGGTTATTAGCGGTGAATGCTGTGTTACAGTATAGTACCGGCGGGCCAGCTCTAATGTTAATTTGAAATTGCCTCAAGGGCCAAATGAAATTACACGGTGGGCCAAATTTGGCCCGCGGGCCAGAGTTTGAATACCAAGAATTAGGAGGTACTTAAATTAAAAAAATATTCACAGGGGGTACATCACTGAAAAAGGCTTGAGAACCACTGGCTTATACCAGTCTGCTAGTCTGATCTGGTGCTCCACCTTTTTGTCCCTTTGCTTCGTGCACCCGCGTCCTCGCACGCGCTCATACAACAAGACAACAGGGGAGGTCTTTGGGACACCCGTTAGCCATCCATTAGACTACTGTCAGAAAGGGAGCCCCCCTGTCACCTCCCCCGTGGCTGCAATCGTGACCTCCTGTCAGACTGGACCCCCCCTGGATCTACGGCAGGAAAGTGGAGGTAGAAATGAAAAAGCCCTGCTGGGTTCTCAAGGGAGCGGACATTGTGATTACTTTTCTGAGGACCTTTAGTGCCGGAGCCGCTCTGAGTTCCACAGTTGTGCTGCCGATTGGTCACGCCGACATGAGATGTGAAAACCTTCCAAGTACAAAATTCAGTGGATTTGCACGGGTGGGGAAGGAACATGTTGGGGATTTTGTCCTCTCCGTGAGCCGCTATCTACCTCTCTCTCGTTCTCCCCCACTACTCTTTCCCCGTTAAATAGGAAACAGCAGAGGCTTGATGGAGTTCATCACCCTGGTGTCACAATTAATGTCAGTGCGGTTCTGTTTCGGCAATAGTGTGATTAGTGCACCTGTCGACAAGCTCTACAACATCCGCCCCCCCTGCACCTTCTATCGCAGCATTCTATCAGCTCCTATGGAACATTAACCATCACGCAGGACTCAGCAAGCTTTCCGGAGATTAATAGGAACCTTTAACCTTTTACTAGGGATAACGGCGAGCAAGAAGGTCAATCAGATTCATGAGAAAAGCGCTGTGGATGAATGTCCGCCCTAAATGAACGCCGTATAACATGGGGTCCTTGGTTGCGTTCTCCACTGTGTGAAGCAGAAAGGCATTAAAAATAAATAGGGAGCCAAGTCCATTCAAGATGCACATAAAATGGTTTATAAATCCATGGGTTAAGCAGACAAGAGAAGGATGGGGATTCATTACCTGTTGTTTTCAACAACAGTGGACAGATGACCTCCATAGCGTCAGTTTGTGTAGTTCTTTGTAGGGCTGGGCGATATAGTCTTTTATCAATATCTCAGTATTTTTAGGCTATGTCACGATACACGATATTTATCTCAATAGTTTGCCTTAGCCTTGAATGAACACTTGATGTCTATAGTCCCACCAGGGTGATGATTCCATGTGTCTACATTAAAGGCCTACTGAAACCCACTACTATCTTACTGATAGGATGGAATGCGTCTCCCATAACAATGTGACCTCGGACTACGTTAAAGGGGAACATTATCACAATTTCAAAAGGGTTAAAAACAATAAAAATCAGTTCCCAGTGGCTTGTTGTATTTTTTTTCAAAATTTTACCGGTCCCCGAATATCCCTAAAACAAGCTTTAAAGTGCTTGATTTTCGCTATTTGAGATGCAACTATCCATTTCCCTGTGACGTCATACAGTGCTGCCAATGTAAACTAACAATGGCAGATACCACAGTAAGATATATCGACGTTTGCTCGGATTCAGACTCGGATTTCAGCGGTTTAAGCGATTCAGCAGTTTATGCCTGTATTGAAACAGATGGTTGGAGTATGAAAGTACTGAAGAAGAAACTGAAGCTATTGAGCGAATAGCTATTGACGCTATTCATAGCCATAGCATGGCCGAATAGCTGCTTTAGCATCGCCGGTAAAATGTGCGGACCAAACAACCAGGACTTTCGCATTTCTTGACACTGGAGCAACTTAAATCCGTCGATTGGTAAGTGTTTTTTTCGCATTAAATATGGGTGGAAGGAAACGTGATATAGTTGCAAATGCATCTGCAGGTTATCCATACATCTCTGTTCCATGTCTGCTTTAGCACCGCCGGTAAATAGCATGTTAGCATCGATTAGCATAGCATGTTAGCATCGATTAGCTGGCAGTCAACATCAACAAAACTCACCTTTGTGAATTTGTTGACTTTATAGTTGCAAATGCATCTGCAGGTTATCCATACATCTCTGTGCCATGTCTGCTTTAGCACCGCCGGTAAATAGCATGTTAGCATCGATTAGCATAGCATGTTAGCATCGATTAGCTGGCAGTCACGCCGCGACCAAATATGTCTGATTAGCACATAAGTCAACATCAACAAAACTCACCTTTGTGATTTAGTTGACTGTATCGTTGCAAATGCATCTGCAGGTTATCCATACATCTCTGTGCCATGTAAAATGTGGAGACACTCCGGCAAATTCGATGAGGGTCTGGCGGCAGACACTTTCGAATCTTCGGGCCAGTGGTGCAACTTGAATCCCTCCCTGTTAGTGTTGTTACACCCTCCGACAACACACCAACGAGGTGTGATGTCTCCAAGGTTACAAAAAATAGTCGAAAAATCGGAAAATAACAGAGCTGAGACCCGGTGTTTGTAATGTGTTGAAAATGAAAATGGCGGCTGTATTACCTCGGAGACGTCACGTTCTGACGTCATCACCACATGAGTGATAAACAGAAAGGCGTTTCATTCGCCAAAATTCCCCCATTTAGAGTTCGGAAATTGGTTGAAAAAATATATGGTCTTTTTTCTGCACCATCAAGGTATATATTGACGCTTACATAGGTCTGGTGATAAGGTTCCCCGTTAGGTAACGTGTGGAGTTCCCCAGGGTTCGGTCTTTGGCCCTGTACTCTTCAGTATCTACATGCTGCTGCTGGGTGACGTCATATGCAAATACGGTGGTAGCTTTCACTGTTATGCTGATGACACCCAACTCTACATGCCCCTAAAGATGACCAACACGCCAGATTGTAGTCAGCTGGAGGCGTGTCTTAATGAAATTAAACAATGGATGTCCGCTAACTTTTTGCATCTCAACGTCAAAAAAACGGAAATGCTGATTATCGGTCCTGCTAGACACCGACCTCTATTTAATAATACAACTTTAACATTTGACAACCAAACAATTAAACAAGGCGACACGGTAAAGAATCTGGGTATTATCTTCAACCCAACTCTCTCCTTTGAGCCACACATTAAAAGCGTTACTAAAACGGCCTTCTTTCATCTCCGTAATATCGCTAAATTTTCGCTCTTCAGTCCACTAAAGACGCTGAGATCATTATCCATGCGTTTGTTACGTCTCGCCTCGATTACTGTAACGTATTATTTTCGGGTCTCCCCATGTCTAGCATTAAAAGATTACAGTTGGTACAAAATGCGTCTGCTAGACTTTTGACAAGAACAAGAAAGTTTGATCACATTACGCCTGTACTGGCTCACCTGCACTGGCTTCCTGTGCACTTAAGATGTGACTTTAAGGTTTTACTAATTACATATAAAATACTACACGGTCTAGCTCCATCCTGTCTTGCAGATTGTATTGTACCATATGTCCCGGCAAGAAATCTGCGTTCAAAGGACTCCGGCTTATTAGTGATTCCCAAAGCCCCAAAAAAGTCTGCGGGCTATAGAGCGTTTTCATTTCGGGCTCCAGTACTCTGGAATGCCCTCCTGGTAACAGTTCGAGATGCTACCTCAGTAGAAGCATTTAAGTCTCACCTTAAAACTCATTTGTATACTCTGGCCTTTAAATAGACTCCCTTTTTAGACCAGTTGATCTGCCGTTTCTTTTCTTTTTCTCCTATGTCCCACTCTCCCTTGTGGAGGGGTTCCGGTCCGATGGCCATGGATGACGTACTGGCTGTCCAGAGTCGGGACCCAGGATGGACCGCTCGTCCAGAGTCAGGACCCAGGATGGACCGCTCGCCTGTGTATCGGCTCGGGACATCTCTGCGCTGCTGATCCGCCTCCGCTTAGGATTGTTTCCTGCTGGCTCCACTGTGGACGGGACTCTCGCTGCTGTGTTGGATCCGCTTTGAACTGGACTCTCGCGGCTGTGTTGGATCCACTATGGATTGAACTTTCACAGTATCATGTTAGACCCGCTCGACATCCATTGCTTTCGTCCTCTCCAAGGTTCTCATAGTCATCATTTCACCGACGCCCCACTGCGTGTGAGTTTTCCTTGCCCTTATGTGGGCCTACCGAGGATGTCGTAGTGGTTTGTGTTGTGGTTTGTGCAGCCCTTTGAGACACTAGTGATTTAGGGCTATATAAATAAACATTGATTAATTGATTGATATATCAATGATGAAATCTTAACATTGCAACACATGCCAAAACGGCCGGTTTAGTTTACTAAATCGCAATTTTAAATTTCGCGAGGAAGTATCATGCTAAAACGTTGCGGTATGATGACGCGTGCGCGTGGCGTCAAGCATTGTAGAGGACATTTTGTTCCAGCACCGTTCACAGCTGTAAGTCGTCTCTTTTCACCGCATAATTCCACAGTATTATGGACATCTGTGTTGCTGAATCTTTTGCAATTTGTTCAATGAATAATGGAGATATCAAAGAAGAAAGCTGTAGGTGGGAAGCGGTGTATTGCGGCCGCCTTTAGCAACACAAACACAGGCGGTGTTTCATTGTTTACATTCCTGAACGATGACGGTGAAGCTTTACTATGGAACAGAGGGGTCAAGCGAACACGGTTGGATTGGACCACACAAACAAAGTACAGTGTATTTTTGCAGCAATCTTTTCGAAAGATCGTGTTTCGAAGAGGGTCCCTTGCGAAGGGCAGGGATGGGCATCGCCACCACTCGTCGACTGGTGCTGAAGAAAGGTTGAGTTTATACCAAAAAGTTCTATTTTGGTTTCATCTGACCACATGACATTCTCCCAATCCTCTGCTGTATCATCCATGTATCCATTTTGGTATAAACTCAACTCGTCGTATTTGGAGGAAGAAGAATACTGAGTTGCATCCCAAGAACACCATCCTACTGTGAAGCATGGGGGTGGAAACATCATGCTTAAGGGCTGTTTTTGTGCTAAGGGGACAGGACAATTGATCCGTGACAAGGAAAGAATGAATGGGGCCATGTATCGTGAGATTTTGAGCCAAAACCTCCTTCCATCAGTGAGAGCTTTGAATGGTTGCCAAATACCGTATTTTTTGGACTATAAGTCACAGTTTTTTAAATAGTTTGGCCGGAGGGGGCAATTTATACTCAGGAGCGACTTATGTGTGAAATTATCAACACATTACCGGAAAATCTCAAATAATAATATTTAGCTCATTCACGTAAGAGACTAGACGTATATGATAATCATCGGGTTTAGCGATTAGGAGTAACAGATTGTTTGGTAAACGTATAGCATGTTCTATATGTTATAGTTATTTGAATGACTCTTACCATAATATGTTACGTTAACATACCAGGCACCTTCTCCGTTGGTTATTTATGCGTCATATAACGTACACTTATTCAGCCTGTTGTTCACTATTCTTTATTTATTTTAAATTGCCTTTCAAATGTCTATTCTTGGTGTTGGATTTTATCAAATAAATTTCCCCAACAAATGCGACTTATACTCCAGTGCGACTTATGTATGTTTTTTTCCTTCTTTATTTTGCATTTTCGGCAGGTGCGACTTATACTCCGGAGCGACTTATACTCCGAAAAATGCGGTACTTATTTTCCACCATAATTTACAAATAAATTCTTTATAATTCCTACAATGTGAATTCATGGATTTTTTTTTCCACATTCTGTCTTTCACAGTTGAAGTGTACCTATTAGAGATGCGCGGTTTGCGGTCTCATCCGCGGAGTCCGCGGTTCGGGCGGGTGACATGACGAAAAAATAGATTTTAATTAGATTCAGGCGGGTGGCGGTTGAACCATCCGGAAATATTTGATATACATGGTTCTGGGATCGGAATCCTTTACCATTCAAAGAGCCATTTAAGACCAGTGTCACAAAGCAAAGAAGACAATAGGAGACGCTAATATTCTCTAGAATGACTGCCGGCAGTCACCCAGATAATAAGTATTTGGGCGAGCTATGAAGCCATTGGCTTTGTCGCCTTCTACAGCATTTGCGATCTGCTTGTCAGTCCAGCAACATGTGTGTGGCTCAGACACATGCACACGACTGCAAGGCATACTGGGTGACACAGAGTACACTAATGGTTGTGATATAAACAATTTTAACACTCTTAGTAATATGCGACACGCTGTGAAGCCACACCAAACAAGATTGACAAACACATTTCGGGAGAACATCCTCCCAGTAACACAACATAAAAGCAACACAACAGACACCCAGAATCCTCTGTATCCATGATACTTCCTGACTATTTTATACACCCCGCTAGCAGCAAACCCCCCCCCCCTGTGCGTCGGTAAGGTGGGTGGGGTTGGTGGCGCGGGGGTGTAAAATATATTCAGGAATTATCATGGATACAAAGGATTATGGGTATTTGTTGTGTTGCGTTTATGTTGTGTTACTGTGAGGATGTTCTCCCGAAATGTGTTTGTCAATCTTGTTTGGTGTGGCTTCACAGCGTGGCGCATATTAGTAAGTGCTAAAGTTGTTTATATCACAACCATCAGGGTACTCTGTATCACCCAGTATGCCTTTCAATCTTGTATATGTGATTGCGAAAGCTGCACACAACATGTTGCCGGACTAACAATCGGTTCGTACATGTTGTTGAAGGTGTCAAAGGCAAAGGCTTCACAGCACGCCCATATTCTTGTCATCAGGATGAACGCCAACTGGATCTTTGCGAGAACGTTAGCGGCTTCAATTGTCTTCATTACTCTGTGATACAGGTTTAACTAGCTCTGTGAGTGGTAAAGGTGGCCAACCTCTGATGTATTTCAGTGGACGCGTGGTGGGCGGTTGCGGTTCTGATAATATGTTGGTTCGGGTGGACGGCGGGTGGATGACGACTTTGGTGATGCGGTTGCGGATTATATAATTGCCTATCCGTGCATATCTAGTACCTATGATGAAAATTACAGACCTCTGTCATCATTTTAAGTGGGAGAACTTGCACAATCGGTGGCTGACTAAATACTTTTTTGCCCCACTGTATTGTTGGACGCACAAACACAAACCTTGCCAGTAAAAAGGTGACTGATGACACAGATAATGAGCTGTAGACTGGATGTGTTGGACCACAGGAGTCTGCCAAGCGGCCTCTCGCACTGGCACACTCACAGGGGGCATTCACTGGGGCGCCGTGCTGGGCGCCATGCCCGTTGTTGACAAAGCATGGTATCGCCTGCTGTCAGGCCATTATGTGTGCACCAAGCGGAGGGAATCAATTAGGCTGAGCTCACAACACAGCACTTTAATATTTGACTTCTAATCAGTGGAGCATGGAAGCAAGCTGGCACTTCTAGTCTTGCTGATGTGGAAAACGGGGGTCAGGAAAGGGGTCCCATAGTGCTCAACAACGTGCATCGCATACTTCAATGGGAAATAGCCTCGAACAACAAGCTGTTCTCATTACAAAAGGAGAAGAACCTCTCGTCCCTCACAGGATATGAACGCACACACTGACCACTGGAACGAACCGGGCAAAATCCTAAACAAGCTGACGGTAAAGGTGAAAACCGAATTAATGAGGTCTTCACATGCGAGATGAACTGTTCCTTTGAAACATTTTTCTGATTGGAAGATTTTTTGTTTTCACACTGCAGTGCTGAAGGGCCCTTGCCATCGACCAGAAGAAGAAGAAAGAGAAATCAAAATGCTGTCCTCGCGGCGGGGTTGTGAAGCCCTCAAACAGAATAGCTTACTAAAGAAACGTCAGTAACCTGTCGGCTAATGCTAGTGTGTATGTAAAGATGTGAACTAGAGATGCGCGGATAGGCAATTATATCATCCGCATCCGCATCACCAAAATCGTCATCCACACGCCGTCCACCCGAACCAACATTTTATCGGGACCGTGCCCGCCCGCCAACCGCCCGCTGAATTACATTAAAGGTTGGCCACCTTTACCACTCACAGAGCTATTTAAAACTGTTCCATAGGGAAATGTAGTCAATTTGAGCCGCTTACGTTATCACGACTATACGGTAGCGTTCATCCTGATGACAAGAATATGGGCGTGCTGTGAAGTCATTGCCCTTAACACCTTCAACAACATGTACGAACCGATTGTTGGTCCAGCAACATGTTGTGTGCAGTTTCCGCAACCACACGTATGAGATTGAAAGGCATACTGGGTGATACAGAGTACACTGATGGTTGTGATATAAACAACTTTAACACTTACTAATATGCGCCACGCTATGAAGCCACACAATACAAGATTGACAAACACATTTCGGGAGAACATCCTCACAGTAACACAAGATAAACGCAACACAAAAAATACCCAGAATCCTTTGTATCTGTGACACTTCCCGAATATATTTTACAACCCCGCGCCCCCAACCCCGCCCACCTTACCGACGCACGGTAAGGTGATAGCGGCGTTTGCTGCTAGCGGGGTGTATAAAATAGTCAGGAAGTTTCATGGATACAAAGGATTCTGGGTATTTGTTGTGTTGCGTTTATGTTGTGTTACTGTGAGGATGTTCTCCCGAAATATGTTTGTCAATCTTGTTTGGTGGCTTCACAGCGTGGCGCATATTACTAAGAGTGTTAAAATTGTTTATATCACAACCATTAGTGTACTCTGTGTCACCCAGTATGCCTTGCAGTCGTGTGCGTGTTGCTGCGGAAGCCACACATGACATGATGCTTGACTGACAAGCAGATCGTACATGTTGTAGAAGGTGACAAAGCCAATGGCTTCATAGCACGCACTAATATTTAATATCTGGGTGACTGCCGGCAGTCATTCAAGAGAATAATAGCGTCTCATATTGACTTATTCGCTTTATGACACTGGTCTTGAATGGCTCTTTGAATGGCAAAGGATACCGATCCCACAACCATGTACTGTATATCAAATGTCTCCGGATGGTTCAACCGCCACCCGCCCGAATCTAATTAAAATCTATTTTTTCGTCTTGTCAACCGCCCGACCCGCGGTTTACCCGCGCACTCCGCGGATGAGACCGCAAACCGCGCATCTCTAATGTGAACATTTCATATTGTGACAAAAATTATCACGATTATCATTGTTATCGCGGTATTGCTGAAGGGCTTGAAAAGTACTTTAACACAAACTAAAATCTTTTGATGAAGTTATTTTTTAAAATAACTATAATAAATAGACATGCTAGAAAAAACAACTTTTGACATGTTTTGTTTTTCTTGTGCTTCACTGATAGTGTTTTAGTCTTAGTATTTTAATTTTTCACGGTTAAGCTTGTATTGTTTTAAATATTGATTTGTACTGTAACACTTACAGATGTGTTTAAATAAAAAGTGCGTAGCAAATAAAATAAATGATCATTATTTATTATTTCTGGCGGGCTTCGGTGCGTGATACCCTGTTCAGCAGTCCTTGAATGCATCGTGAAAACAAATCCGTCTCATATTCCTCTGAGGATAGAACGATCACTCCTTCTGAGAGAGCTCAGCTTGTAGATTAAATCTGCACAATTGAATAGCTTAGTTCAGGGGTTCCCAAGAGTCCAAAAATTTGGCCCGCGGGAAGTCCTGAGTTTAAATTTTTTCATTATATGTGTGAACGGGACAAGCGGTAGGAAATGGATGGATGGATATATTTTTAAGTTTTTTTTTTTTTTTTTTTAAATCTGTCCCTTCTAATCCATTTTCTACTGCTTGTTACTCTCAGTGTCTCCTCGGTCCTCACAGTCACAGGGTGAACAAGCAAACTCCACACAGAAAGATCCTGAGCCCGGGATTGAACCCAGGACTACTGGGTTCAACATATACATATATATATATATATATATTAGGGGTGTGGGAAAAAATTGATTCGAATATTCACGTTGTGCGATTCAGAATCGATTCTCATTTTTAAAAAAATCTTTTTTTTATTTTTTTTTTATCAATCCAACAAAACAATACACAGCAATACCATAACAATGCAATCCAATTCCAAAACCAAACCTGACCCAGCAACACTCAGAACTGCATTAAACAGAGCAATTGAGAGAAGACACAAACACGACACAGAACAAACCAAAAGTAGTGAAACAAAAATTAATATTATCAACAACAGTATCAATATTAGTTATAATTTCAGCATAGCAGTGATTAAAAATCCCTCATTGACATTATCATTAGACATTTATAAAAATGTGTGCCGCAATATGAAGCCTAAAATACCCCAACGGAGGCCCCGGACTGTTGAACAATTTAAGCTGTACATCAAGCAAGAGAGGGAAATAATACCACCTGAAAAGTTTCACAAATAGGTCTCCTCAGTTCCCAAACGTTTACAGGATGTTGTTAAAAGGAAAGGCCATGTAACACAGTGGTAAAAATGCCCAGGTGCCAACTTTTTTGCAATGTGTTGCTGCCATTAAATTCAAAGTTAATGATTATTTGCAAAAAAATAAATAAGTTTCTAAGTTTGAACATTAAATATCTTGTTTTAGCAGTCTATTCAATTGAATATAAGTTGAAAAGGATTTGCAAATGATTGTGTTCTGTTTTTATTTACGAATTACACAACGTGCCAACGTCAATGGTTTTGGGTTTTGTATTTGTGTTCATTACTTACATCACAATAGCCCTGTCTGTGAACTACAAGGCCCTCTTCATTACATTAATAGACAACAGATTACAAATTACAATCAATCAATCAATCAATCAATGTTTACTTATATAGCCCTAAATCACTAGTGTCTCAAAGGGCTGCACAAACCACAACACAAACCACTACGACATCCTCAGTAGGCCCACATAAGAGCAAGGAAAACTCACACCCAGTGGGACATCGGTGACAATGATGACTATGAGAACCTTGGAGAACCTTAATTACAAATTACAAGATTACAAATTACTCACACCTGAACGCCTCCCTATGGAGGTGTTTAGGGCACGTCCGACCGGTAAGAGGCCACGGGGAAAACCCAGGACATGTGGAAAGACTATGTCATCCGGCTGGCCGGGGAACGCCTCGGGATCCCCCGGGAAGAGCTGGACGAAGTGGCTGGGGAGAGGAAAGTCTGGGCTTCCCTGCTTAGGCTGCTGCCCCCGCGACCCGACCTCGGATAAGCGAAAGAAGGGGGATGGATGGAGATTACAAATTATTTATTGTTTTAATACTATCGGCCTACTTTTCAGTTGAAATTCTTTTTACAATTTTACAAAATCATTTTTATAAAAGTGAGAAATAACTTATCATGATATATGCACTTGCATTTCGTCTATGAAAAAATAAACAAAAGACACAGTGACTGAAAAAAGATCCAGTCCAGTAAACACATTGAGGTGGAGCTAATAACATCTTTGATAGCAATGGGTACCGGATTTGGTACTTTTATAGGTCCTGCCCGAATTATGTCGCTACTACCAAGTGCCAGTTAAAGGCCTACTGAAATGAGATTTTCTTATTTAAAGGGGGATAGCAGGTCATTTCTATGTGTCATACTTGATCATTTCGCGATATTGACATATTTTTGCTGAAAGGATTTAGTAGAGAACATCCACGATAAAGTTCGCAACTTTTGGTGCTAAGAGAAAAGCCCTGCCTTTACCGGAAGTCGCAGATGATGATGTCACATGTTGATGGCTCCTCACATATTCACATTGTTTATGATGGGAGCCGCCAACAAAAAGTGCTATTCGGACCGAGAAAACGACAATTTCCCCATTAATTTGAGCGAGGTTGAAAGATTTGTGTTTGAGGATTTTGATAGCGACGGACTAGAAAAAAACAGAAAAAAAAACGCAAAATGCATTGGGACAAATTCCGATGTTTTTAAACACATTTACTAGGATAATTCTGGGAAATCCCTTGTCTTTCTATTGTGTTGCTAGTGTTTTAGTGAGTTTAACAGTACCTGATAGTCGGAAGGGTGTCTCCACGGGTGTGTTGACGCCAATGTCTCAGGGAAGTCGACGGCAGCTTCATGGACGGCCCAAGCTCAGCTTTTTTCCGGTAAGAAGCGACTTTTTAACCACAATTTTCTCACCGAAACCTGCTGGTTGACATGTGGTCTGGATTCATGTTCGCTTGACCGCTCTGATCCATAGTAAATTTTCACATCCGGGAATTTTAAACAAGGAATCACGGTGTGTTTGTGTGGCTAAAGGCTAAAGCTTCCCAACTCCATCTTTCTACTGTGACTTCTCCATTATTAATTGAACAAATTGCAAAATATTCAGCAACACAGATCTCCAAAATATTGTGTAATTATGCCGTTAAAGCAGACGACTTTTAGCTGTGTGTGTGCGTAGCGCTCATACTTCCTAAAAACTCGTGACGTCTTGCGTACACGTCATCATTACACAACGTTTTCAAGACAAAACTCCCGGGAAATTTAAAATTGGAATTTAGTAATTACAATTATTGGCATGTGTTGCAATGTTAATATTTCATCATTGATATATAAACTATCAGACTGCGTGTTTGGTAGTGGTGGGTTTCAGTATGCCTTTAAAGTAAAACTAAATAAGGTCCATATTTCGAGACCTTGGACAAGCCGTAGGAAATGGATGGATGAATGGATGTTACACGTGACACAGGGCTGGGCAATTATTTTTAAAAATTATCAAAACCGCCGAAGAAAACTGTCATGTCAATTATTTCAATTCCCTCCCCTAAAATTCTCTTTACTACTACACCATTCCCTTCAAATACAGTACTGAACGTGTAGTTGCATGACAAAAAGCCAGGTGTTGCAAAGCATGATGGCTGCCAGAAACCCTGCAGAAGAAGAAGCAGCAGCCAAGTAACACTGCTCCGTACAGTCGGTTACACAGAAGTGTCATTGAGGAAAACTGAAACATTGAGCCAACAGTCAACTGGAGCAACTTGTAACCAAATGAATCCCATGTTAGTTGTTTGGACAGACTTTGGTTACACTACGGATTACGTCGACCAATGTAGTTGAGCGTGGAATAATCATGCAATAACCGAAATGGAGGCAAAAGGTGTCGGAATAATTCTAAGTTCTCACAAAACTTTGTGATTCAATGAGTTCCCGGCGAGCAGACAAAAGCTGTCTTTGATCCTACCAAGAAGAAGGCTTGTAAAACTCCACTGTGTAGGATTGGAAGCAACGTGAAGGTGTTCTGTTCCTTTGATGTATTGTAATCCACAGAGAGATTTTGTCTTGACCCGAGAACTACAAAGCCGAGAGGAACCAAAGACCAGACTCCTCTCCAGGCGACCTTTTCTTTCACCTGTTTTACGATGTCTTCTTTGAACCGTTTTACGAGCTTTTCTTTGAACCGACCTTTTCTTTGAACTGTTTGTGATAAAGGCGATGGCTGTTTACAACCACCGCCCCTTAGAAACAGCTGTTGCCACGTACTCAGGGAAAGTCTAATTAAAAGAGGAGGCGTACAATCTCTCGTCAGAGCTTGGAACACTGTACAAGGGTACAGGTGTACGCGTTTCTCCTCATTGAGCCTAATTTAATTCTGTCTCTGTTTAATTCCTTGCTTCTTGTCTTGTTTAATAGACGTCATCAGTGTTTAAACCTGACAAAAGGTTTCATTAATCTTCATATTGGCGCAGTGGGAAAGTGGCCATGCGCAACCCGAGGGTCCCTGGTTCAATCCCCACCTAGCACCAACATCGTCACGTCCATTGTGTCCTTGAGCAAGACACTTCACCCTTGCTCCTGATGGGTGCTGGCTAGCGCCTTGCATGGCAGCTCTCTCCATCAGTGTGTGAAAGTGTGTGTGAATGGGTGAATGTGGAAATAGTGTCAAAGCGCTTTGAGTACCTTGAAGGTAGAAAAGCCCTATACAAGTACAACCCATTTACCATTTATATTAATGTTTGCTACAAACACCCAGCCCGGCTGTGACGTCACTTGCGGTTGCAGTCTCGGCTCAAGAACTAAATGGGCAAACAGGCATATTTATAGCAGACTGCCTCTTGGTAATGTTTCAATGCAAAACAAAGCAAACATGCTTTATAGGAAGCACTCAAAAGTAAGGCTCCACTTTTCAAAATGCGCTAGTTCACAGTGGGTATGCAATATAGATGCTAAAAATATGCATTAGCGGTTTTACATGGCGATTTCACTAGTACCCGCACTCTTTTACTATGAAGCCACGCTGTTGTAACGTGCAGAATGTGGCTCGGCATTGTCTTGCTGAAATAAGCAGCGGCGTCCATGAAAAAAGACATTGCTTGGATGACAACATATGTTGCTCCAAACTTGTATGTACCTTTCAGTATTAATGGTGCCTTCACAGATGTGTAAGTTACCCATGCATTGGGCACTAATACACCCCCATACCATCACATATGCTGGGGTTTGAACTTTGCGCCTACAACAGTCCAGATCGTTCTTTTCATCTTTGGTCCTGGGGACACGACGTCCACAATTTCCAAAAACAATTTGAAATGTGGAACACTTTTCCACTTTGTATCAGTCTATCTTGGATGATACTGGGTGTTGTTGATAAATGGCTTTGGCTTCGAACGTTAAGTATCTTGTCTTTGCAATGTATTCAATTGAATATAGGTTGAAAATGATTCTCAAATCATTGTATTCTGTTTTTATTTACCATTTACTCAACATGCCAACTTCACTGGTTTTGGGTTTTGTAATTGAATGGTATTTTTAAACAAATGACCATGTATTACCACATGAACACACACAAAAGTACCAAAAACATGTACTTTTAAGTAGCGGAATTGATTCCGAGGTAGTGGGAATTGTTACCATATCAGTTTAAATGTGAAAAAGGTACCCATCCCTAGTCTTGGACGATTTAGAAATGCCAATGGGGAATTTTTGGAACTTTAAAAACTAACTACAAGGTTAGAATGCAGTGTAACTGTCGGTACAATAAGGTATATCATTAGCTAAGTTGTATTATTATCATTTTGCTACAGCAAATAAAAGCTTCAATTCTAAAGTTCATGCTGAAGAGTTCATGGGTTAAATAGTCAAAAGCATGCAGTCAATTTCTTAAAAGATTGCAATTTTTGAAAAGCCCAATAGTTCAAATACTAATTTTAAGCTGGAAATGTGTCCCGTTTGTCGCTTCCCTTGTGTGAAAAAAAAACAAGGGTTTTCAGGTCAGAGCCTTGAGAAGTGAAGGCTATTTTTCAGATATTGGTTCATAATTATGACCCTTTTTTGGTTTGCTCATTAATTTTTCAGCTTCTTTTTTTTTTCCCACATGCAACCCTCTTCTACAGATTTTTCTTTCACTCTTCCTAATTAGCATACAGCCCTGACAGCCAGAGGACCACTGCACAGCTGTACCATTATAGATTCATCAAAAATAAACTGACAATCAGCACTCTCTCTCTTCTTTGTGCTAATCACTGTCAGCCAGATAATCTGAGGTGATGATTCAGAAGCTGCGAGATGCTTTGGTTGTCTCTTGACGTGATGAATTCATCATTCACAATGGATAAAAAATATGGTTTATGTTAACAAAAGAATGCTGCAGAGTTTGCTTTGACTCATACATTAGGAATCAACTACATCAAATTATTAGGCACACTTGCACCATTTAAAGACAACAAACACAAGAGTTCTTAAAAAATAATGCATTTAAAGTTTTTACTGACATTAGCTTAGAAAAGGCAGAATGTTTGGATCGCATTCGATATGCATGATGCTGTGGAAGGAGAGTGTATCCTGATGAATTATAAAACCACCAGCAGATTGGCGAACATCCCTCCACTTCAGAAATCAAACATGAACAATGTCTTGTACGAACAAAGACATGCAAATTAAACAGTACAGAAAAAGGACAAAACAAAACAGATGCTGTGACGCCAAAGGAAATAATTATACACGCTGTATACAATATAGGATGTGTAGACAGCACTAATCTGTCTTGGGTGTCTTAATTGATTACATGTCTAAATAAGATTTTGTTTTCGGGCCTATTTCCGTCTTTAACATTATTCGTATAAGCTGCGAGTGGCAATGACTGACTGCAGCCTGGTGAGTATGGGAATACAGTCGTCCCCTCGCCACATTGCACCTCCAAATTTGTGGCTTGTAAAGGTGATGTTTTTTCATATCCAGGGGGCTTTTGTCGTGTTAAAGGGGAACATTATCACAATTTCAAAAGGGTTGAAAACAATACAAATCATTTCCCAGTGGCTTGTTGTATTTTTAGAAGTTTTTTTCAAAATTTTACCGGTCCCGGAATATCCCTAAAAAAAGATTTAAAGTGCTTGATTTTCGCTATTTGCGATGCGACTATCCATTTCCCTGTGACGTCATACAGTGCTGCCAATGTAAACAAACAATGGCAGATACCACAGCCAGATATAGCGACATTAGCTCGGATTCAGACTCGGATTTCAGCGGTTTAAGCGATTCAACAGATTACGCATGTTTTGAAACGGATGGTTGGAGTAGGAAAGTATTGAAGAAGAAACTGAAGCTATTGAGCGAATAGCTATTGACACTATTCATAGCCATAGCATGGCCGAATAGCTGCGTTAGCATCGCTGGTAAAAATGTGCGGACCGAACGATCAGGACTTTCGCATCTCGTGACACTGGAACAACTTAAATCATTCGATTGGTAAGTGTTTTTTTCGCATTAAATGTGGGTGGAAGGAAACATAATATAGTTGTAAATGCATCTGCAGGTTATCCATACATCTCTGTGCCATGTCTGCTTTAGCAACGCCGGTAAATAGCATGTTAGCATTGATTAGCATAGCATGTTAGCATCGATTAGCTGGCAGTCACGCCGCAACCAAATATGTCTGATTAGCACATAAGTCAACATCAACAAAACTCACCTTTTGTGATTTTGTTGACTTTATCGTTGCAAATGCATCTGCAGGTTATCCATACATCTCGGTGCCATGTGTGTCATCGCCGGTAAAATGTGGACACACTTTGGTAAATTCAATGGGGGGTCTGGCGGCAGACACTTTCGCATCTTCGGGCCAGTGGTGCAACTTGAATCCCTCCCTGTTAGTGTTGTTACACCCTCCGACAACACACCGACGAGGCATGATGTCTCCAAGGTCACAAAAAATAGTCGAAAAAACGGAAAATAACAGAGCTGAGACCCGGTGTTTGTAATGTGTTGTAAATGAAAATGGCGGCTGTATTACCTCGGAGACGTCACGTTCTGACATCATCACCACATGAGCGATAAACAGAAAGGCGTTTAATTCGCCAAAATTTACCCATTTAGAGTTCGGAAATCGGTTAAAAAAATATATGGTCTTTTTTCTGCACCATCAAGGTATATATTGACGCTTGCATAGGTCTGGTGATAATATTCCCCTTTAAGAAAACAAAAAAAAACAAAAGCAAAACAAAACAAATTTACCCTATTTTCAGACTATAAGGCACACTTAAAGCCTTACTGAAATGAGATGTTCTTATTTAAACGGGGACAACAGGCCCATTCTATGTGTCATACTTGATCATTTCGCGATATTGCCATATTTTTGCTGAAAGGATTTAGTAGAAAACATCGACGATAAAGTTCACAACTTTTGGTCGCTGACAGAAAAGCCTTGCCTGTACCGGAAGTCGCTGACGATGACGTCACCCGTTGATGGGTCCTCACATCCTCACATTGTTTATAATGGGAGCCTCCATCAAAAAGAGCTATTCGGACTGAGAAAACAACAATTTCCCCATTAATTTGAGGGAGGATGAAAAATTTGTGTTTGAGGATATTGATAACGACGGATAAGAAAAAAAAACAAAAAACAAGTTTAAAAAAAAATGTGATTGCATTGGGACAGATTCAGATGTTTTTATACACATTTACTAGGATAATTCTGGGAAATCCCTCATCTTTCTATTGTGTTGCTAGTGTTTTAGTGAGTTTAACAGTACCTGATAGTCGGAGGGGTGTGTCCACGGGTGTCTTGACGCCAGTGTCTCAGGGAAGTCGACGGCAGCTTTATGGAATGCGCAAGCTCAGCTGATCTCCAGTAAGAAGCGACTTTTTACCACAATTTTCTCACCGAAACCTGCTGGTTGACATTAGGTCATGATCCATGTTCGCTTGAACGCTCTGATCCATAGTGAAGTTTCACCTCCGGGAATTTTAAACAAGGAATCACCGTGTGTTTGTGTGGCTAAAGGCTAAAGCTTCCCAACTCCATCTTTCTACTTTGACTTCTCCATTATTAATTGAACAAATTGTAAAAGATTCAGCAACACAGATCTCCAAAATACTGTGTAATTATGCCGTTAAAACAGACTACTTTTAGCTGTGTGTGTGTGTGTGTGTGCAGCGCTCATATTTCCAAACAGTCCGTGACGTCACGCGTACACGTCATCATTACGCGACGTTTCCAAGAAGAATCTCCCGGGAAATTTAAAATTGCAATTTAGTAAACTAAAAAGGCCGTATTGGCATGTGTTGCAATGTTAATATTTCATCATTGATATATAAATTATCAGACTGCGTGGTCGGTAGTAGTGGGTTTCAGTAGGCCTTTAAAATCCTTTTCTTTTCTCAAAAATCGACTGTGCGCTTAATGTATGAAGTAATTCTGGTTGTGCTTACCGACCTCGAAGCTGTCAGGCTTTCCCCTGACAGTTTGTCTATGTCTTAGTTTTTTCCTCTGCATTTGTCTGTTTCCTCTGTGTTTAGCATCTCCTGTCTTTAGTTCCTGTCTAGTGCTCTTATTTTGTCAGCTTCCTGTCTTGTTCCCTGAGGGCTGTGTTCCTCCTCAGCTGCATCTGATTGGCACCTGGCCACACCCGTTGCCAATCAGCCCGCTCCTATTTGTCTTGTGTCAGTTGCTGGATCATTGTATTGTCGTTGCCACATGTCACTCTTGTCGTGCTACCTGTCATGTCGTTTTGTTACAGCTACTACCTGTCGTGGTACATTTTGTCCTGGTCGTCGTAGCGGTAAGCTGTTTGTGTTAGCATTAGTTATTCCCAGTTTTTCTGTTTGCTATCCACTAGCTTCCATGCTAAAGTTACTTTTTGTTTTCTAGCTTCCAGTGCTAGCTCCCTTAGTTTGTTATTCCGCCCACGTGCATGCTTTTTTTTTTTTTTTTTTAGTTTTAATTAAATCATGTTTTCATATTCTATGCCTGCCCCCGTCCCTGCATCTTGGGGTTCATTAACAAATAACTCTGACGGAAGCAATTTTATTTGGTACATAGTTTAATGATAAGTGGGACCGGTAGATGGCAGTCACACATAAGAGATACGTGTAGACTGCAATATGACGCCAGTAAACTTCTAATGTTCCATTGTAAATAAAGAACATTACACACGGCACTCAAAAATCTGTCGAAATGTTTTGTGGTGACTTTGAAGCAGCAGTGCTTGATGGATTGTCGGCCCAGTACGGCTACCATAGTCATAGGTACAAGAGTTACTATGGTGCGTGTGTATAAATACACCCATCACCAAACATATTATCTGGCGTTGTGTTCTACAATATTATGCAAAACCAACTTTTCTCACCTTTTTGTGATGTGTATTTGAGATATCTGCATAAGTCCTGAAAATTTTTTCACACTTCCGCCACTGTAGTCCGTGCCGATAACGTTTTTCCATGAGCTTCTTCTTTTTCACTATCTTCTTGTTATAGGGCATTCACCCTCTGCTGTTGCTATTTCAAGTAGTGTAAAGTTCTAATTTATGTCTCCCTATTGAAGCGCTAAAAACTACCAGTATAGTGAGCTTACATAATTCACCCACGGAACTTTAAGTATTAGAGAGTTCCCGTCGGACGGTTTTTCCCGAGACCCATTTCTGGCGTTATTGCACTACTCAGCCAGGGTTGAGAAAATGCTGATTTAAGTAAAGTCTGAATGTCATTTTTGGTGCTGTTTTTGTTACACGTTTCAAAATATGATAGAACATCCTCAAGGGTAACGAGTAAAAATGTAAATGTAAAAAAGACCTGAATAATACACTATTTTACCTTGTAAACGCCTGTATTTTCCTTTCTTTCCGAGCACGTCCCCTGTCCTTCTCTTTTAATTAAAAAATAGATATATTTATTTCCAGTACAGCACAGCTGACATGCACTAGCCCA
Source organism: Nerophis ophidion (assembly GCF_033978795.1). Lineage (NCBI taxonomy): Eukaryota > Metazoa > Chordata > Actinopteri > Syngnathiformes > Syngnathidae > Nerophis > Nerophis ophidion. The sequence continues at coordinate 30,517,506 of NC_084626.1, forward strand.
TAAACATAGGCTTTTGAAAAAAAGCAAGGCAATAAAACAGGTCTGCGTCAATGTAGGTGACAGACAGTCAAGTGAGTCGTATGTCACATGATTAAATGGAATGGACAGAGTGACAAAGATGGGTGGACGTAAAGATGACAGAGAAGATTTTGGTACTTTGGGGTTTTGCTTACTTTCCAGGTAATTTCCCTTACATTCAAATGCAAATGTTGACAAATACCGCATTTTTCGGAGTATAAGTCGCTCCGGAGTATGAGTCGCACTCGCCAAAAATGCATAATAAAGAAGGAAAAAAAAATATATAAGTTGCACTGGAGTATAAGTCGCATTTTTGGGGGAAATTTATGTGATAAAACCCAACAACAAGAATAGACATTTGAAAGGCAATTTAAAATAAATAAAGAATAGTGAACAACAGGCTGAATAAGTGTACGTTATATGACGCATAAATAACCAACTGAGAAGGTGCCTGGTATGTTAACATAACATATTATGGTAAGAGTCATTCAAATAACTATAACATATAGAACATGCTATACGTTTACCAAACAATATGTCTCTCCTAATCGATAAATCCCATGAAATCTTATACATCTAGTCCAGGGGTGTCAAACTCATTTTAGATCGGGGGCCACATGGAGAAAAATCTACTCCCGAGTGGGCCGGACTGGCGAAATCACGGCACGATAACTTAAAAATAAAGACAACTTCAAATTGTTTTCTTTGTTTGAAAATAGAACAAGCACAAATGTACAAATTATAATGTTGCTAGGTTTTTAATAATTTATTTGCTGTGATTTATATTTTCTGACTAAATGATGTGATAATGTTTATCAGTCAACTCATTGTTGGGTAATTTTCAATTTATCAAGATAAACAATTTATATTTAAATCAAATTACAGGATGTTATTTATGTAGTTCATACTTGGCCAACTCATCACGCGGGCCGGATAAAAACTGTCTGAGGGCCTGATCCGGCCCACGGGCCGTACGTTTGGCGCCCCTGGTTTAGATCCATGAAGGAAAGAAGAAAGTGAATGAATGTTTATAACTGAATACCGTATTTTTTCAGACTATAAGTCGCAGTTTTTTTCATAGTTTGGCCAGGGGTGATGTAGTTTGATCATTTTCCTCGACTGACGTACTAACATCATGTGGTTAATTTTGTACATATGTAGCATCATCTACAAAGACACAAAGAATTGCTATTGTGACATCTAGTGGACACATTTAGAACAGCTGTTTCTTTCATTCAAAAATTTCAGGTTAATTTTTATACTAAGCAAACTCATCCCGCGGGCCGAATAAAACCTGTTCATGGGCCTGATCCGGCCCTCGGGCCGTACGTTTGACACCCCTGGTCTAGTCTCTTACGTGAATGAGCTAAATAATAATATTTGATATTTAACGGTAATGTGTTAATAATTTCACACATAAGTCGCTCCTGAGTATAAGTCAGGAGCGACTCAAACTATGAAAAAAACTGCGACTTATAGTCCGAAAAATACGGTATGCTCCACTCATCTGCGTTTTGAGGTAATTTTATTTACAATAGTCCCTTGTCAAATCCCACTTCTAATATTGTGGGTTCATCACATGACGAATAGTTTTTGGAAAATGTAAAAAAAATTCAAAATGTATTTCAAAAAATGTTGGTCCTAAAATAAGCATTTTCAAACATAAATATCACTAAAGTAAAAATATCAATACTACAGTCATACTGGCCACTAGAGCAGTGGTTCTCAAATGGGGTACGCGTACCCCTCGGGGTACTTGAAGTTATGCCAAGGGGTATGTGAGATTTTTTGAAAATATTCTAAAAATAGCAACAATTAAAAAAATCCTTTATAAATATATTTATTGAATAATACTTCAACAAAATACAAATGTAAGTACATAAACTGTGAAAAAAATACAACAATGCAATATTCATGGGAATATTGCATTGTTGATTTTTTTGTGGACATGTTCCATAAATATTGATGTTAAATATGTTTTTTTTTTGTGAAGAAATGTTTAGAATGAAGTTCATGAATCCAGATGGATCTCTATTACAATCACCAAAGAGGGCACTTTAAGTTGATGATGACTTCACTGTGTAGAAATCTTTATTTATAAAATCACTAGTTTATTTTTCAACAATTTTTTGTTATTTTCATATACTTTTTATTTTCCAAATAGTTAATAAATGATAAATGGGTTGTACTTGTATAGCGCTTTTCAACCTTCAAGGTACTCAAAGCGCTTTGACACTACTTCCACATTTACCCATTCACACACACATTCACACACTGATGGAGGGAGCTGCCATGCAAGGCGCCAACCAGCACCCATCAGGAGCAAGGGTGAAGTGTCTTGCTCAGGACACAACGGACGTGACGAGGTTGGTACTAGATGGGAATTGAACCAGGGACGCTCGGGTTGCACACGGCCACTCTCCCCACTGCGCCACGCCGTCCAACAAAAACACTACAAATGAGCAATATTTTGCACTGTTACACAATTTAATAAATCAGAAACTGATGACATAGTGCTGTATTTTACTTCTTTATCTCTTTTTTCAACCAAAAAATGCTTTGCTCTGATTAGGGGGTACTTGAATCAAGAAAATGTTCAGAGGGGGTACATCACTGAAAAAAGGTTGAGAACCACTGCACTAGAGGAAACCAAACCAATCAAGAGTATCTTGGATAGTCATTGACTCGCCAGTGTTACTATACTGGACTAAAGCAAATCTAAAGGTGACTAAAGGGTGTTATTTTACGTCTATGGCGCTCTCATAATGTTGAAGGTTGTAAACAGTTTTTTAATGCGTCAGCTATAAAACTATTTGAATTATAATTATTGATTCCACCTCACGGACATTAATTTATAACAGCAACGTCCTTCACCAATTAACAACGATGAACAAGGGACAACAGGAGTAGAACATTGTAGTAACAATTAAAACTTTAAACAAATGAGATGCTTGTCAAACCAGCATTTCTTATTGTTCATACAAGACTGTAAAGTGTATTTTCCATGCATCCATCTATTTTCTACCGCTTGTCCCTTTTGGGGCCGCGGGGGGTGCTGGAGCCTATCTCACCTGCACTCGGTACACCCTGGACAAGTCGCCACCTCATCACAGATAGACAACATTCACACACTAAGGCCAATTTTTTGTGTTATTTTGTTGCTGTAAAATATCAATACAACATTACATTACATCTTCTTACACTTGAATGACTGCTATGTTGTGGTGTTGTACCAGTGGAGTTAACATGTTTTATGGCGATGATTATGATGTTGAATTGGATGCCAACCGGCATCAGGTTTCACCTTAGAGTATTACTTTACAACCCTGACAGCCAAATGTGAAACTATAACAAATAATGAAACTGCATACAGTATACTTATTATTAGTGTATAATAACAACCACTGCATACTTATTGGTATATCAGGTAAAGAAGGAACCTTACCTGACTTTTTACTAAAAGGAACCCGACGTCCTCTGCTTTAGAGTCCACCCTCTGTGAAGCAAATACAAAGTCCAGGATAAATAAATAAATACATACATAGAGGATACATACAGTACATACACAAATATATATATATATACACACACGTACATACATATACACTCAAATATATATACAAACATACATACATACACAAATATACATACATTTATACACATTTACACACACATATATACATAATGCATATACATACACAAATGTATACATGTATACATACAAACACATCTACATATGTACACACATATAAACATACATAAGAATATACCGTATTTCCTTGAATTGCCGCCGGGGCACTCATTAATTTAAAACCTCTTCTCACTCCTGCGCTTACCAAAGGCATGCGGTAAAAGTAAGCATGCTCTAATTATTTTAAAACCTCTTCTCACGCCGGCACTTACCAAAGGCATGCAGTAAAAATTTGAGTGTGATGTAAGGTTGGATCTTAAATCCTACTGAATATCTCTTAATCGTCTTCCCTTTATGCGATTTCAAATTACCGGTATTGAAATCAGCCTCCTCCATTTTGAAAATGATGACAGGGGAAGTGTGCTAATTATTTTGCGAAGCGAGTTTGACCCGGCAGTAATTCAAGGCAGGCGCATTCTATATGCCCTGCGGCAATCCAAGGAAATACGGTATACATACATACACATACAGAGATGTACATACATATTGTACATACCCATACATACTAGGTTTTAATTGATTGATTGATTGAAATTTTTATTAGTAGATTGTACAGAACAGTACATATCCCATACAATTGACCACTAAATGGTAACACCCGCATACGTTTTTCAACTAGTTTAAGTCGGGGTCCACGTAAATCAATTCAAGGTAGCAAAATGTATTTCAATACTTTTCGGTACTTTTTAGAGGCCTTATAGTCCCGAATATGATTCATTAGTATCACAGTACTATACTAATACCGGTATACCGTACAACTGTAATGCACACACATGATATATAAACCTGAAAACCAGTGAAGTTGGCACGCTGTGTAAATCGTAAATAAAAATGGAATACAATGATTTGCAAATCTTTTAAGACCGACAAACCCCGTTTCGATATGAGTTGGGCAATTGTGTTAGATGTAAATATAAAGGGAGTACAATGATTTGCAAATCATTTTCAACCCATATTCAGTTGAATATGCTACAAAGACAACATATTTGATGTTCAAACTGATAAACGTTTTTTTTTTCCAAATAATCATTAACTTTAGAATTTGATGCCAGCAACACGTGACAAAGAAATCGGGAAAGGTGGCAATAATTACTGATAAAGTTGAAGAATGCTCATCAAACACTTATTTGAAACATCCCACAGGTGTGCAGGCTAATTGGGAACAGGTGGGTGCCATGATTGGGTATGAAAGCAGCTTCCATGTAATGCTAAGTAATTCACAAACTAGGATGGGGCGAGGGTCACCACTTTGTAAGCAAATTGTCGAACAGTTTTAGAACAACATTTCTCAACGAGCTATTGCAAGGAATTTAGAGATTTTACCATCTAAGGTCCGTAAAATCATCAAAAAGCTCAGAGAATCTGGAGAAATCACTGCATGTAAGCGATGATATAACAGACTTTTGATTCCTCAGGCCGTACTGCATCAAAAACCGACATCAGTGTGTAAAGGATATCACCACGTGTGCTCAGGAACATTACATAAAACCACTGTCAGTAACTACAGTTGGTCGCTACATCTGTAAGTGCAAGTTAAAACTCTACTATGCAAAGCCAAAACCATTTATCAACAATATCCTGAAACGCTGGGCTCGAGCTCACCCAAGATGGACTGATGGCAAAGTGGAAAGGTGTTCTGTGGTCTGACGAGTCCACATTTCAAATTATATTCGGAAACAAAGGACGTGGTGTCCTCCAGAACAAAGAGGAAAATAACCATTCGGATTGTTATAGGCGCAAAGTTCAAAAGCCAGCATCTGTGATGGTATGGGGGTGTATTAGTGCCCAAGGCATGGGTAACTTACACATCTGTGAAGGCACCATTAATGCTGAATGGTTTTGGAGCAACATATGTTGTCACCCAAGCAACGTTATCATGGACGCCCCTGCTTATTTCAGCAAGACAAGTGTTACAACAGCGTGGCTTCGTAGTAAAAGACTGCGGGTACTTTCCTGGCCCGCCTGCAGTCCAGACCTGTCTCCCATCAAAAATGTGTGGCGCATAATGAAGCGTAAAATACGATAGCGGAGACCGCGGACTGTTGAACGAGTGAAGCTCTACATAAAACAAGAATGGGAAAGAATTCCACTTTCAAAGCTTCAACAATTAGTTTCCTCAGTTCCCAAACGTTTATTGAGTGTTGTTAAAAGAAAAGGGGATGTAACACAGTGGTGAACATGCCCTTTCCCAACTACTTTGGCACATGTTGCAGCCATGAAATTCTAAGTTAATTATTATTTGCAAAAAAAAATAAAGTTAATGAGTTTGAACATCAAATGTCTTGTCTTTGTAGCGCATTCAATTAAATATGGGTTGAAAAGGATTTGCAAATCATTGTATTCCATTTATATTTACATCTAACACAATTTCCCAACTCCTATGGAAACAGGGTTTGTATATTCAATTGAATAACCTGTAAAGATAAGATACTTAACTTTCAAATGGGAAAATGTTGTTGTTTTTTGCAAATATCAGTCCATTTGGAATTTGATGTCTGCAACAAACAGTAAAAAAGTTGAGGAATGCTCATCAAACACTTATTTGGAACATCCCACAAGTGAACAGGCTAATTGGGAACAGGTGGGTGCCATGATTGAGTATAAAAAAAAAGCAGCTTCCATGAAATGCTCAGTCATTCACAAACAAGGATGTGGCTAAGTTCCACAATTTGAGCACAAATGCGTGAGCGAATTGTCAAACCGTTTAAGAACACAACATTTCACAATGAGCTAGGGATTTCTCCATCTACGGTCCGTAATATCATCAAAAGGTTCAGAGAATCTGGAGAAATCACTGCACGTAACATTGAGTGCCTGTGACCTTCGATAGCTCAAGCGGTATTGCATCAAAAAGCGGCATCAGCGTGTGAAGGATATATTTACTTTTATTTTAGTCAAGTCATTTACAAAAGGTAACCACGGAGCTAGCAGCTACACAGCAGCTTAGCACACAAGCTCGACATACATAATTGATTGGTAAATGGGTTACACTTTTAAAGCGCTTTTCTACCTTCAAGGTAGCGCTTTGACACTTTTTCCACATTCACCCATTTACACACAGATGGCGGGAGTGGCCATGCAAGGCCCTAACCACGACCCATCAGGAGCAATGGTGAAGCGTCTTGCACTAGGACAAAACGGACGTGACGAGGTTGGTAAAAAGGTGGGGATCGAAACAGGAACCCTCAAGTTGCTGGCACGGCTACTCTCCCAATCGTGCCACGCTGTGTCCTTAATTGAACCATATTGCAGTCAAAATATATACATTTGTCAATATACAACAACGATAGTCTCAAAGGCAGAAGCACTTAGAAAGTATCCAGTAACAAACGTGTGCATCTTTCAACTTACTGCGTCAAGAGCTTAACTTAATTATTGTGTATATTAGGAAAAAAAATGTATATTACGCCACTTTAACTTAAAGACAGCAAGAGTCCATTCCAGGTGGTTAATAAAAAAAATTGATCAATGTTTTTCATACCTACCAAGATTCTCTGTTTGACTAATTTCACTTGATCAAACATTCCAAACAACAAAATAACAAAAGTTCTTATGTATTTAAAGGCCTACTGAAATGAGATTTTCTTATTTAAACGGGGATAGCAGGTCCATTCTATGTGTCATACTTGATCATTTCGCGATATTGCCATATTTTTGCTGAAAGGATTTAGTATAGAACATCCACGATAAAGTTTGCAACTTTTGGTCGCTAATAAAAAAGCCTTGCCTGTACCGGAAGTAGCAGACGATGTGCGCGTGACGTCACTGGTTGTAGAGTTCCTCACATCCTCACATTGTTTACAATCATGGCCACCAGCAGCTAGAGCGATTCGAACCAAGAAAGCGACAATTTCCCCATTAATTTGAGCGAGGATGAAAAATTTGTGGCTGAGGATAGTGAGAGTGAGGGACTAGAAAAAAAAAAAAGAAAAAAAAAGACGAGAGCAGTGGGAGCGATTCAGATGTTATTAAACACATTTACTAGGATAATTCTGGAAAATACCTTATCTGCTTATTGTTGTACTAGTGTTTTAGTGAGATTATATAGTCATACCTGAAAGTCGGAGGGGCGTGGTGACCGCCAGTGTCTCTGAGGGAAGCCATGGAGGAGCCAAGAAAGTCGCAGCTGCCTCTTTGACAGCTGCAGGAGGAACGACACAAGCTCCGCTAATGTTTACGGTAAGAGCCGACTTATTACCACAATTTTCTCACCGAAACTTGCCGGTTGACATGTGGTAGAGAACCATGTTCGCTTGACCGCTCTCTTCCATATTAAAGCTTCACAACAAACAAAGAAACCCCGGCTGTGTTTGTGTTGCTACAGCCGGCTGCAATACACCGCTTTCCACCAACATCTTTCTTATTTGTAGTCTCCATTATTAATTGAATTAATTGCAAAAGATTCAACAACACAATTGTCCAGAATACTGTGTAATTATGCGATAAAAACAGACTACTTTTAGCCGTTATCGGTGCTGGGAGAACATGTCCGCTACCACCGGTGACGTCACGCGCACACATCATCATTCCGCGACGTTTTTAACAGGATACCTCGCGGGAGATTTAAAATTGCAATTTAGTAAACTAAACCGGCCGTATTGGCATGTGTTGCAATGTTAATCATTCATCATTGATATATAAACTATCAGACTAGTAGTAGTGAGTTTCAGTAGGTCTTTAAAGGCCTACTGAAACTCACTACTACCGATCACGCAGTCTGACAGTTTATATATCAATGATGAATGATTAACATTGCAACACATGCCAATACGGCCGGTTTAGTTTACTAAGTTGCAATTTTACATTTCCCGCTGAGTTTCTTGTTGAACTAGTAGCGGAATGATGACGCGTGCGCGTGATGTCACGGACTGTCAGGAAATATTAGCGCAGCACTATTTGCGGCTAAAAGTCGTCTCTTTTCATCACGAAATTAAACAGTATTCTGGACATCTGTGTTGCTGAATCTTTTGCAATTTTTTCAATTAATAATGGAGAAGTCAAAGTAGAAAGATGGAGGTGGGAAGCTTTAGCCGTTAGCCACACAAACACACAGTGATTCCTTGTTTAAAATTCCCGCAGGTGAAGCTTTACTATGGATCAGAACGGTCAAGCGAACATGGTTCCCGACCACTTGTCAACTGACAGGTTTCGGTGAGAAAATTGTGTTATAAAGTCGCCTCTTACCGGAGATCTGTGGAGTTTGCGCCGTCCTTGTATCTGCTGTCGACTTCCCTCAGACACTGGCCTCAAGACACCCGTGGACACACCCCTCCAACTATCAGGTACTATTTAATCTCACTAAAACACTGGCAACACAATAGAAATAAGGGATTTCCCAGAATTATCCAAGTAAAATGCAATCGCCTATTTTTTTTTTTACTTTATCTTTATATTTTTTTTCTAGTCCTTCGCTATCAATATAATCATCCATGAATCTTTCATACTCGCTCAAATTAATGGGGAAATTGTCGTTTTCCCGGTCCGAATAGCTCTTGCTGCTGGAGGCTCCCATTATAAACAATGTGAGGATGTGAGGAGCCCTCATCCTTGTGACGTCATCGTCTGCGACTTCCGGTAAAGACAAGGCTTTTTTATCAGCACCAAAAGTTGCGAACTTTATCGTCGATGTTCTCTACTAAATCATTTCAGCAAAAATATGGCAGTATCGCAAAATGATCAAGTATGACACATAGAATGGACCTGCTATCCCCGTCTGAATAAGAAAATCTCATTTCAGTAGGCCTTTGAATATTGTTATAATATTGGAAGTGAATAAGTTCTATCGGGACACTCCTAGTGCTGGAAATAACAAAGTAACTTTCTACTAATCGCAATACATTTGAGTTAAAACCATTGCACTGCGAGTTTATGCTATCATATGAATGTGCTTTCCGTGTTCGTGGGGACTTAGTCTTATACTACCTTCGGAGTCGAGAAATTTGTTGGCACAAAATTCCCAGTAATAGGCAATATAAAAGAGTCGACAACCCAAATATCTGAACGTTTTGTTTTATGCTAAGTGGGTGTGCGCCATTGCTATCAGGCATTCACGTTTATTGTTTTGGACTAGGTGTCAGAGGAAGCAAAAAAAACAGATAAAAAAAAAGTTTGTTTTCATCCAGCTTTTTCTATCAAGCTTTCCTCTTGTCTTCACATCTCCAGTTGCCTGGGGTGGTGAACGTGTCCGCTCCAATTGAAACTATGTTGACAGTGGGGAGGCTGTCTGATCCATGTTCTGACCGGACAGGTGTCAGTGTGTAACATGCACACTGAGCATACTCCTACAATACTTTGATAGCTCCAAAAACCCCCTCTCTTTGAGTGCTATTCTGCTGCAAGGTTTGGCACTATGTACTGTATGGCCACACACACACACACACACACACACACACACACACACACACACACACACACACACACGTGGTATGTGTAGCAAGGCTAAAAATATGCCTGAGAAGCAAGTAAGTTCACATATATGTTGCTGCCAAGGCACGCCTCTGATCTCAGCTGCTCTTTGTCCTTGATTCCCGTCAGTCTGGCAACCTGGAACTATGACTAAAGTTGGGCATCAGGCATCGATGATACATTGATTCTCACAAGATCGTCCACATTTTTAAGAGTTCATTCCTATTTTTGGTGCTCAGTCTGCCAACTGGAAGAATAAGCTACCACAGAGGTACAGTGGGGCAAAAAAGTATTTAGTCAGCCACCGATTGTGCAAGTTCTCCCACTTAAAATGATGACAGAAGTCTGTAATTTTCATCCTAGGTACACTTCAACTGTGAGAGACAGAATGTGAAAAAAAAAATCCAGGAATTCACATTGTGGGAATTTTAAAGAATTTATTTGTAAATTATGGTGGAAAATAAGTATTTGGTCAACCATTTAAAGCTCTCACTGATGGAAGGAGGTTTTGGCTCAAAATGTCACGATACATGGCCCCATTCATTCTTTCCTTAACACGGATCAATCGTCCTGTCCCCTTAGCAGAAAAACAGCCCCAAAGCAGGATGTTTCCACCCCCATGCTTCACAGTAGGTGTGGTGTTCTTGGGATGCAACTTGATATTCTTCTTCCTCCAAACAAGACGAGTTGTCCGCCAGAATTTCGAGAGATTTTTGGGAGAATATTTGTCCCGGGAGGTTTTCGGGAGAGGCGCTGAATTTCAGGAGTCTCCCGGAAAATCCGGGAGGGTTGGCAAGTATATTGATTGGCAACACTAAATTGGCCCTAGTGTGTGAATGTAAGTGTGAATGTTGTCTTGTCCATCTGTGTTGGCCCTGCGATAAGATGGCGACTTGTCCAGGGTGTAAACCGCCTTCCGCCCGATTGTAGCTGAGATAGGCACCAGCGTACCCCGCGACCACAAAAGGGAATAAGCGGTAGAAAATGGATGGATGGATGAGTTATCGCTCTTAGACACCAAAAATGAAAACGATTTGCCTGACACATTTTCTTAAAAAAATAAAAATAAACCACTAAACCAGTCGTTTTTTGTTTTTAAATTTTCATTCATGAAACGAATATCCAATGACCAAAACGTACTGTACACTGACCCCTGTTGTTCAGCGACCGCTCTCAGGCATACATGTAAGAGGAAGACAGATTTATCCATGAATCGACAATGTTGATACCAAGAGTAATATCAATACAGTCTATGAGTGATAGTAGAATTAGATAATATCAATACTGAGTGATAGTAGAATTAGATTCATCCATCCATCCATCCATTTCCTACCGCTTATTCCCTTCGGGGTCGCCGGAGCCTATCTCAGCTACAATGGGGCGGAAGGCGGGGTAAGATCAATATAATAAATCCCTGGACACTAAAAGGACATCCAAATGATTTCAATATACAGTAGCTTTTGTTTAGTTATTGTGTACTATTGACTTTGTTTTGATGTGGACGGCCTAGCTCGGTTGGTAAAGTGGCCGTGCCAGCAACTTGAGGGTTCCAGGCTCGATTCCCGCTTACCCCATCCTAGTCACTGCCGTTGTGTCCTTGGGCAAGACACTTTACCCACCTGCTCCCAGTGCTACCCACACTGGTTTAAATGTAACTTAGATATTGGGTTTCACTATGTTAAGTGCATTGAGTCACTAGAGAAAAGCGCTATGTAAATATAATTTATGACTCATATCAAATCGTTCATACACTTAAATCAAATTCCATCAAATTGTCCCATTTAAAATGAATCGTCCTTGAATCGCATCGTAACCCATGTATTGCAAAAATTCCGAGTTTGTGAACCCGTTCTCAAATAATGGCAATAAAAAAACTATTCTGATTCTGATTCACTTTGATCAAATAATTGTATGTAACAAAAGACAATAATGAACTAGCCTAAACATTATGTTGATTTTATTACACTGTCAATAGCACTTACTTAAAACATTTACAGTTATTTGCTATTGGCCGTGAGGGCTTCACGGTGGCAGAGGGGTTAGTGCGTCTGCCTCACAATACGAAGGTCCTGAGTAGTCTGGGGTTCAATCCCGGGCTCGGGATCCTTCTCTGTGGAGTTTGCATGTCCTCCCCGTGAATGCGTGGGTTCCCTCCGGGTACACCGGCTTCCTCCCACTTCCAAAGACATGCACCTGGGGATAGGTTGATTGGCAACACTAAATTGACCCTAGTGTGTGAATGTGAGTGTGAATGTTGTCTGTCTATATGTGTTGGCCCTGTGATGAGGTGGCGATTTGTCCAGGGTGTACTGCGCCTTCAGCCCGATTGTAGCTGAGATAGGCACCAGCACCCCCCGCGACCCCAAAAAGGGAACAAGCGGTAGATAATGGATGGATGGATGTGTTAAAATTGACTGCATAATACCATAATCGCGAAATCTTTATATCTAACACAAATAACATAATTTTTGTAAATGTTTCAGATTTTCAAAAATAAAGTGAATTTTTTTGTGAAAGTGTACTCCTGTGCAAAGAATCTTCATAAATTCACAAAATTAATATTTTTATACCGGTTGAAAATAACCCTATGAGAATAGTACATTTGCCATTTTAAACGAATCAGAATGGAGAATCATTGGGAACCGGAATCAAAACTAGGAACCGGAATCGTACAAATTGAAACGAACTCTACCCCAACTCTCCCGTCCAAAGGCAAAACCCAGTAACTCAATTTTGGTCAAAACTGAGCTGATAATAATTTTGGAGTTCCTACGTCAGGGGCGCTCACACTTTTTCTGCAGGCGAGCTACTTTTCAATTGACCAAGTCGAGGAGATCTACCTCATTCCTATTTATAATTTATATTTACTTATTTATGAAAGAGACATTTTTGTTAACAAGTTAATGGTGTTTAATGATAATACAAGCATGTTTAACACACATAGATTCCTTTCTTTCATGAAGACAAGAATATAAGTTGGTGTATTTGATTCTGATGACTTGCATTGATTGGAATTAGACAGTGGTGCTGATAACGTCCGCATTTTCAAATGGAGGAAAAAAAAAGTCCTCCTTTCTGTCCAATACCACATGAAAGTGGTTGGATTTGGCATCTCATTTGCCCAACTTGCATACTCGTTTTTAAACACTTTGTTATGAGAGTAGCATATGTGTGTGGCCCTTTAATGTCTGGCAGCAGGTGAGTGACGTCAGTGAGTGTGCGGGTGGGCAAGCAAGTGAGAAAGCGGTCGCTGAGGGCGGGGGAGAAATACATTGGCATCAAACTCCGTAGCTTGCTAGCTTGTGCACGCTAGCTTTCTGAGACTCTTATTTTGTTAGCACAGGCAGGATGAAACAGGTCTTTTATGGTGAAGACAGGAACTGTGCAGTCGGTCTTTAGAGTTTTGACAGTAGGTACGGAGTCTCTAGAAATGAAATGTGTTTCTCTGCGTCCGCCCTGTTAGTGATTTTTTTCTTAAATATGAGCTCGCAGCAGCCAGCGTCATCTCACAAGATCCTCGGGTGCCGAGAATGTCAAACAACTGACAAAATTGAAGTCTTGGTATGATTGATGATTGCTCATTTTTATGTCTATTTTTTAATGCCTAGCTTGAGATCGACTGACACACCCTCCGAGATCGACCAGTCGATCGCGATCGACGTAATGGGCACCCCTGTCCTAGGTGATATGCTTTACATTAGTGTATGCGATATTGTAATTTGTTCCGTAAGTAAGCTGTTACGCGCATGGCAGGACCTAGCAACTACCACAGAACCGCGTGGATACAACAGAAAAACCTAGTATCTCAAGGGACCAATCGGAGCTTCTTTGTCACTCGCCTTATTGTCTTTAATGAGACATTTGCACCAATGGGGGCTGACGGTCAACCTGATTATGTGATATTATGGCACGAGGGGATATTTGGAAGATTGGCCCAGGACGTTGCAAGCACCATCATTAAATGTATTGTTCTTGATTCTTCCCCTTGCATACTCTTTTGGGCAGATAACTGTGGAGGTCAAAATAAAAACTGGACGTTGCCAGATGTGCAAACGCAGAATGGGGCCCACCCGAGATTGTAATAAAATATCTGGAGAAAGGGCACACGTTCATGAGAGCAGATTCAATCCATGGCTCAATCGGCAAGAAAATGAAAGCTCCAGAAAACATCTATACGTTTGATGACTTTTTAGATCTTTGTAAGAAAGCATCAAGATAGATTGGTTTTCCTTTGTTTTCCCAAAATCAGCTAGATGCGAGTTACTAGGTTTTGCCTTTGGACGGGAGAACTATGACATCCAATGTAGCTTTTTCTGCAGGTCTTAATTCTGGATTACAGGACTAAGCCAAGGACACAAGCACCAGGTAATATAATTGTGCAACACTGCAGACATCATTTATTTTGACAGGATTATGTGGCGTCTGCATTAGCTTGTGACGCTCAGCTAATGCAGAGGTCTGCAGAAGAGATATACGTTCCGTTTGCCTCGTGAAAATAAAAGGAGTGACAGATTCAATATAAGTAGGAAGAAGAGAGGGGGAGGAAGAGAGAAGCGGATTGGAACAGGCTGTGGGCGACGTCGTCATGTGACAAGCATGACAACTGAGAGAAAATGCGACACCTGGCCTTGTCCTTGATGTGAATAAGAGCATGATACATCAAAAAGTCAGAGACGTAGAGAGGTGCAGGCTATTACACCCGGGAAGAAAATGAATAGAACGTGACTATTTTTAGTAGCAGAGCATTTCATGTAATATTTCTCCTGATGCGTATGCCCCCGCGTATTAATCAATCACCGTTTTATGAGACAATTTTGTACAGTACAGGGTTAAACTATTACCGCAAAATGAGAAAGTTTATTCATTAACAGAGACAAACTACTGACTTGATTCCCCCGGGACTACTTCCTGTCTGTCCAGGCTGATACAGATGAAATTGGGGGTGGGGGGGGATAAAAGAAGCAGGAACCCAAGATTGTCTTTTCTTTGATTGTCTGCCTTCTCATCTGGTGGGAGGCAGATTGATTTCAGTGAGCTGGAACCCCTGGACTGCTCTTATTGATCCCTCATCCCTAGTCCTGTCTCTTCTCCAATTAAGAGTTCACTAAGCCGCCACTATAGAATACTCCTAATGAATACCAAGTCCCTGCCAGCCCTTAAATGTTGATCTTGCAAGGCCGCCTGTTTCACCTTCTTCCCCCCATTTTCTGCATCACTTCCCTGCTACACTTCCAGGCTACTTAATCAATACTTTTCGAACTATGCTGGTGGTATTTGTGGGGATGTAGTTGATAGAACCTGCGAATAGCGAAGAAATCTCACTGTTCATTAAATCTAATCATGAAGTATTTCCTACACAACACTGAGAACAAGTCTCTTCACCGGCAGCCAAATGTGAGGGATAAAAGCCATTTGAACTACTTCGGTATGAGAGTCAGGAAAAGTAGAGCACAAAAACCACACGGTCGGAATTAGATCAAATGGAGTCAAAGCTGTAAGGGCGGAGACGAAGAGTTTTTGTTTTTGTTGATGAGAAAGGTTGACTTGAGAATAGGATGATCTGTCTGGCTGTAATTTGATTTAATTTAATTGACAGATACTGAGATATATTGTATTCTCGCCTATCTTCAGCATGCAGTCGCATTGAAAAAAAAAAACAGTTCAGTTGCAGGTCACTTGTACCCCTGCTGCATAGGGTGTTAAACCTGTAGTCACACCGCTTTGGTGGAGTGAGAAAATCCAATTTCAGAGATCTGTAATTCCATAAACCTTATTATGGCAACACAATGGCTGCTGCACCCTGAGGCATGAAGGAGGCGTGCGGGCGGTGAGGGAGCGTGTGAGCTAAAGCTGTGACCAGGCACAACAAGAAGTGCGGGCACAGGGTGATGGACACAGAAATGGAAATCAAGGTAGTGGAAAATCTGAGAAATGCGGAAGAGGACAGTTGTGTTTTGGCACAACAAGTGATGGGAATTGATATCCTTATCCTCGATCCGATTTTGCTTTTAATTCTACATAGAGGGGGAATTGCACTTTTTTTCTGGAATTGTGCCTATCGTTCACAAACATTATGAAAGACATGACGACCGGCAGATTTTTGTAAAGTATTCTAAATATTAAATAAATTCGATCAAAAGTCTGCTTACAGTGGAGCCTATGGGAGCCGTTCAATTCTGCCTATAGCGCCCCTAAAAACATCCTAACCCCTCCATTCTGGTTTTATACACAAGATGTAAGTAGCATGTAATGTAGTAACAGGCACATTCCAAACAATTGACACAATTAATCATAGCATCGTAATAAACAAATTATAAAAGGTATGGAATCAGAGGGTTTGGTCTTGAACTGGGTTAGAGGCTACTTAACCAACAGGACGCAATACGTGAAGATAAGCGAACAAACATTTTGTGGCATACCTTAGGGCAGAGGTTCTCAAATGGGGGTACGCCTACCCCTGGAGGTACTTGAAAGTATGCCAAGGGCTATGTGAGATTTTTTAAACATTTTCTAAAAATAGCAACAATTCAAAAATCCTTTATAAATATATTTATTGAATAATACTTCAACAAAATATGAATGTAAGCTCATAAAGTGTGAAAAAAAATACAACAAGCTAGATTTTTTGTGGACATGTTCCATAAATATTGATGTTAAAGATTTCTTTTTTTGTGAAGAAAGGTTAAGAATTAAGCTTTAAGTTGATGATTACTTCTATGTGCAGAAATCTTTATTTATAATAGAATCACTGGTTTATTTTTCAACAAGATTTTCGTTCTTTTTTTTTAATCTTTTTTCCAAATAGTTCAAGAAAGACCATTACAAATGAGCAATATTTTGCACTGTTTTGCAATTTAATGAATCAGAAACTGATGAAATAGTGCTGTATTTTACTTCTTTATCTATTTTTTTTCAACCAAAAATGCTTTGCTGTGATTAGGGGGTACTTGAATTAAAAAAAATGTTCACAGGGGGTACATCACCGAAAAAAGGTTGAGAAGGCAGTGGTTGAAAAAAAAAGAGATACAGAAGTAAAATACAGCTATATGTCATCAGTTTCTAATTTATCAAATGAAATCCATCCATCCATCCATTTTCTACCGCTTATTCCCTTTTGGGGTCGCTGGCGCCTATCTCAGCTACAATCGGGCGGAAGGCGGGGTACACCCTGGACAAGTCGCCACCTCATCGCAAGGCCAACACAGATAGACAGACAACATTCACACTCACATTCACACACTAGGGCCAATTTAGTGTTGCTAATCAACCTAAATTAAATAACAGTGCAAAATATTGCTCATTTGTAGTAGTCTTTCTTGAACTGTTTGGAAAAAAGATATAAAAATAACTAAAAACGTGTTGAAAAATAAACAAGTGATTCAATTATAAATAAAGATTTCTACACATAGAAGTAATCATCAACTTAAAGTGCCTTCTTTGGGGATTGTAATAGAGATCCATCTGGATTCATCAACTTAATTCTAAACATTTCTTCACAAAAAAATAAATCTTTAACATCAATATTTATGGAACATGTCCACAAAAAAATCTCGCTGTCAACACTGAATATTGCTGCGGGGTCGTTCTCCCAGGAAAGCAGACAGACTACTCGAAACATGGTGTGCAGGTATAAACATGATTTAATCCTCTAAAAAAGGTACTAACAAAAACTGCTCGCAGCGGCGGCACAACTTGGGTAAATAAACAGAACTAACATTTTAACTAACTATGAACACAACGCAAACAACACGTATATGGCTAAACAAGGGTAGCAAGGACTTTGAAATGAAAAAACTGGCATGGACAGACCATGAGAATAACACAATGACGCCAGGCCGACCAACAGAAAAAGACAGGCTTAAATAACAGTGACATGATTACACAGGTGCGTGTGTCCAAATGAGCAACAGGTGAAACCAATGGGTAACTATGGAAACAAAACAAGGGAGTGAAAAAAAACAGGAACTTAAAGAGTCCAATGGTAAAACAGAACATGACTTAAACCAAAACATGATCACAGACATGAAAAATATTGCATTGTTGCATTTATTTTCACAGTTTATGAACTTACATTCATATTACGTTGAAGTATTATTCAATAAATATTTTTATGAAGGATTTTTGAATTGTTGAAATTTTTTGAATATTTAAAAAAAATCTCACGTACCCCTTGGCATACCTTCAAGTACACCTAGGGGTACACGTAGCCCCATTTGAGAACCACTTCCTTAGGGATCAATACTTGGAACAAAATTGTCCAATAAAATGGAAACTACTGTTTAATGCGGAAAATTACACAAATTGACATAAATTTGACTGAAATTCAATCATCGCGAAGAGGTTAATAATTTGTCTAGTAATTCATACCTAAAACACTTAACTGACTCCTGAACATAATATCAAAAAGGCCACTTCAAACACTTGCTAAGTAAGTGAACAATCTACAAAGCTAATGATAGCCAGGATAACCTGTACACCCGCTACACATCTCATATGCGTGTATTGTTCTTGACGATTAATCAAAGTATTTCTGATTCTGATACCACCTATGCAAGCTCAAATTACAGACAGGACGACAGCCATAACTTGAGAGACACCCTTTTTTTATTTCGAAACAGCTTTGAATCGTCTCTACTCAGAAACTTAGCACCCGTCAAGCGCCCTTAAGAACAGCAATAAGCAATCCTGCTAGCAAGTAACCACAACAACAACAAAGCACTTCCTCACG